>NW_015167181.1:64000-66311 GCF_001447785.1 Gekko japonicus
CTTCTCCCAAAAATAGTGTTATTGCCTTCATCATTTCCATTCTAATATCTTCTTTTTCCTTTTCTGCAATGCCCCTGAATCTTAGATGGGTTTGCATTTGCCTGAACTCCGTCATAGTTTCAGATCTTCTAACTTGCTGTGTCAAGGAATCCTGTTTTTTTTCCACTTCTTGTATCTTTTCTTCCATTTCTGTAGTTTTGGTTGCCGTTGATTGGACTTCTTTCTTGACTCCTTCAACTTCTTGCTTGATTGAAGTTGTTTCAGTTGTCACCAGGTCTTTTATTGCGGCTATGTTTTTTTCCTGGACTTCTTCCAATTGCTTCAGATGTATTTGAGTTTGCTTTTCCATTTGTGCTTCCAGTTGTTTGACTATCTGATTAGATCGGAACCCTTTCTCCGCAACACCGACCTCCCTCTTCCCGCGGTAAACTTCGTCAGTTTCGGTTTTCGGCTGTGCGCTTATCTCTTCTACCACCACAGGAATGATCAACAATATAGTTTTTCTCACTTTAAAAGCCTTCAATCAATTCGTATCTTTTCCGGAATCGAATCACTGGGATTATTATTAATCACTGGGATTATCCGCTTGACCGCGTGTTTCAAGTTAGTTCATAGCTTAGTTCAGGTAAGCGGTACGTTTTTGTTATCTATCACGATCAAATCGGGTTATGCATTGCTTCTTTTCACTTACAAGTAGTTTCCCATCTTCAAGAAGTCGGCTGACGATGAATTTATGCCGGGTGCCCGGCTCGAACGGCCCCTGGAGAGTTGCTCGGCAATTACCCTCTTCGCGGGAGGAGATCAAAGCTCGATTCAGCTTCTTCCGAAGCTCAATCTTGCCAATCTCACACTCCCTCTTGGGCGCTGCTGCCTGCTTGTCCCCCCCCTCTCTGGGGAGCGATGCTTTGGGCTGAAAACAACCCAAACTGTCAGAAGAGGCCGTCGCCCGCTCCGCACGATCGCGGAACACGTAAATGCGCCATCTTAGCTCGACCGGAAGCCCATTCTTTGGAGGTTTTTAAACAGGGGCTAGATGGCCATCTGACAGCAATGCTGATTCTGTGAACTTAGGTAGATCATGAGAGGGAGAGCAGGAAGGGTTGCCTCAGTGCTTAGTTCTTGTGGAATTTTCTTACATGCCCAGGGAAATGCTGATTGCCACTTTGGGGTCAGGAAGCAATTTTTCTCCAGGCTGGTTTAGCCCTGGAGGTTTTTTGTCATCTTCTGAGAGTGGAACAGCGGTCACTGCGGGTGTGGAGGCAGGAGGTATTTGTGAATCTCCTGCCTTGTGGCAGGGGGTTGGGTCATAGGTTTCCAAACTTATTTGGCCTACTGCCAAAGGCTGCTTTAGATAAGTTCTGGACTCTTCTTTTTTTATGCTTCCACCACCCCCTTATTTGTATTCAATGCCCCCCAATTGCACCCAAGGCTCCGACCACCCACCTGGATCGTTCTAGCACCCTCACGCGGCAGTATTGCCCGCTTTGGGAACCAGTGGATGATGCTGGAGGTCCCTTCCAACTCTGATTCTAGGCCAGCTCTGACTGTCAAGAAAAAAAACAAACCTGTATCAAATTTTAACATTTCAAAAGAAAACTCAGGAAGACAGGAAAGAGGGGCTTACCACTTGCGTTAACTGTGTAAGCCTAAGCCGTGGAAGCAGACTTCCAAGTCCCAGAGTTGTCTCTCTGCAGCGTTTCATAAAACAGTTGTGCAGAGTGCCACACCTCAGAACCACTGAGAAAAGGAATGCCTTCACTGATGAAATATAGAAAAGCAGTGCATCAGATCAGCCACTATACCAAGGCTCACCTCCCAAAGGTAGCATCTGTAGAGGCAAATGAATCAATATGGTAGTATTTAGGAAATATTTCTTTCCCAACCACTTCAACTGTGGTCTTTTCAGAAATGTCATAGCCAAGCAAGTTTAAGAGAGACTGGAACAAAGCAGGGAGAAACTTGGAAAGTGGACAACTGGAGGATGATGTCATGTGGATGGATGTTCCCCAGAACACTGCTCTGAGTTGAGAGTCAAGAAGAGCAATACTAGCCACCAGGGGTCTTTTGGGGCCGGAGCGCGCCGGAGCATGCCAAGTATTTCGGCTTGGGGGAGGCTGGAGAGCCCTGCTACTGCATCCGCGCAGGAGCGCTGCAGCTGGGGGGGGCGGAGAGCCCCGCCGCCACATCCCCAGGGCCCACGCAGGAGCGCTGTGGCTCGGGGGAAGTCGGAGAGCCCCGCCCCCGTGTCCACCGGGCCCACGCAGGACCGCTGTGGCTCGGGGGATGCCGGAGAGCCCCGCCCCCATGTCCA
>NW_015167181.1:66519-92573 GCF_001447785.1 Gekko japonicus
CCCTTCTCTCTTTCTTTCCTTCCCGCCTTCTTCTCTTCTCTTTTTTCTCCTTTCCCTTTTTCCTTCCTTCTTCCCCTCTCTCTCTTTTCTCCCCTCCTTATTTCCTTCTGTTTCTTTCCCTCTTTCCTTCTCTCTATTCTCTCTCTTTCCTTTTGTCTTTCCTCCTGTGGCCCAACTCTAGTGAGAAGCGGTTTAAACTTCACTCCCCCCCCCAGCTAGGGAAGGGGAGGGGAGGCTTTTGAAGATGCCTCCCCCCCTTTTGCTTCCTCTTCTGACATCACTTCTGGTATTGTAAGGGCCAGTGCCTTGCTGCTGATGTCAGGGGGTGATGTCAGGGGGTGTGGCATATGCTAATACCCCAGTAGCTCATTAGCATACCATATGCTAATGAGCTCCTGCAACTCTTTTTCTACGAAAAGACCCCTGCTAGCCACCCAGGAATTTCTGGAGTAAAGAGGAGGTTCTTCCCCTCATGCAGCTATGTCCCAGACTGAAATCTGTATCCCCCACAGAGTTTGGTGAACGTCCTTGGGATTAACCCATTCACTTTCTGCTTAGCCCATAGTCACAGTAGCCACTTGTATGGGATGAAATACTAGAAACTGGCTTTGTGCTCTCACTTGCTCACTTGAAATGACAGTGGTAGAAAAGAGCAAGACTCCAGTAGCCTTAAAGAGTCCTTAAAGACTAACAAAATTTGTGGCGGGGTATGAGCTTTCATGAGTCACTGCTCATTTCTTCATTTCTTCACTGCTCATTTAGAATCTGGTGTGTCACCATGTTTGTCTGAAACAGCAGAACAAAGTTTGAGTCCAGTAGTACCTTTAAGACCAACAAAGTTTTATTCAAGGTGTAAGCTTTCATGTGCAAAATTGTGCTTCAAATGCCTTCATTTGAGCCTCAATAATTCTTAGTAAATTTTATGAAGAGTAAAGGTTAAAGTTTTGTGAGTTTATTTCATACAACTGTATGTCATAAAAGTTTTATGAAGGATGCAATGAATGAGGACCCACCCCTCTCTTGATCAAGGAAGGTCTTGTTTTCATCCGTCTGTCACTGGTGGGCCTGTTGAAAATAATTTCTCTGCTATGCCATAACGTCTGATAAACTTTTTTTTAACTGCCGGAGGCAACTTAACTTTCCCAAGACAAGACTGGTGTCTAAATATGCATATTGTAAGTAAAAGTGTGTCTGAGGTGATGTGTTGAAGGTGTTTCTCCTATTGACAAGAATCTATGGCCGTGATGGTACATCAGTACAGCTAAAAATCTTCTTGCATGCCTTTTATGGCGTGGGACCCACTGAAGCACTATTCCTTTCTGCACTACTTGGGTCACATAAGAATTCCTGTCCATGGCACATGAACACATGACATATGAAACTGCCTTATACTGAATCTGACCATTGTTCCACCGAGGCCAGTATTATCTACTCAGACAGGCCGTGGGTCTTAAGCAGAGGCCTTTCATGTCACCTACTGCGTGGTCCTTTTAACTGGAGATACCAGGGATTGAACCTGGGACCTTCTGCACGACAAGCTGATGCTCTGCCACTGAGCCACAGCCCCTGAAAATCTGAACACAAAACACGATTGCCAGGTGAACTTAAATTGCTTGAACTTGCTTGAACTTCCTGGCTTATATGCTAGGTTATCTCTGTCAAACGTTCTTAGCTTGGAACATCTTTATTGTTCAATAAACAAATCACCTTCAGTGAGTGTTGTTGAGGGTAACTTTGCCCAAGAGGCTGACATAGAGTCAGAACTCCCATTCTCCTGAGTAATCGCATCATGATCATGATGAGCTAGGGCAATGGGGACACGCCATCCAGTGGTGGGTCCGCACCTGAACCCTGGACCACCAAAACCATCACCACAACGTACAAGGGGAAAGGCCTGAACACCGTAGCAAAGCTGAGAGACTCCTGGGCCCCCCTTCTCAACTGGGCTGAACCCAGTTGGGTAATGACCCCCAGACCCCAGCAGGGGCGATTCTGGACTGAGACGGTGTGGAAACGTGTCTTCTGCTTGTTCCAAGTTGACCCGGAGTGGATGTGGATTGTGGAAGAGAGCGAGCTCACACAATTCCATATGGAGCTCTGGGGGGAGATGGAAGAACTCCGGAGGGAGACACACATGATGATGCTGGACCTCCCTGTGACCATTTGCTAGGTGATCCAGAGAGAGTTCTGGGCCCAAAGTGTTGTTGGATGTGCCACAGCAGCAGTGGGAGCCACATCTGGGGCCATGGGGGCACAAGTTGTGGCCAAAGCCCCTCAGCAGTGACCAGCCCCGGCACCACCTATAGCTCTGGTGATCCCATCCCCCAGCTCAGTCTGCCTGAGAGAGGTTCTTGAGGCCACGTTTGATGGGACGCCTGAGAAGCTAGCTTTCTTCATGCTGCAGGTGAGCAAGTTCCTAAGAGATTGGGGCCCCACGTTCACCTCAGATAAGCACCAAGTGGACTACATTGGGTCCAGACTTAGGGACTGGGCAGCGGATTGGTTCATGGGGCTGCATAATGTCAGAGGTCTGGAATTGAGAGATGTGAACGCATTTATGTGGGCCCTCCAATGGCAGTACAAGGACCCCCTAGAGCTGGAGAGGGTACAGACATGGATACGGGGAATGGGCCAGGGAGCCCGCACAGCACACGAGTTCAAGTCACAAGCTGCAAAGCTCCACGGATTGCCAGAAAAGATACTGATCGAATTCTGCTGGCCTGGCCTGAACCATTCCATCCTAGAACAAGCCTTGGCCCAGGACAACCCCCTAACACTCAACGGCTGGATCAAGGTGGCCTGCGAGGCAGAGAACAGCTCAAACATCTTTATTTTATTTTTTATTTATTTATGTTTGGATTTATATCCCGTCCTACCCTGAAGGCTCATCATGATGTTGTACCAGCCAAAGGGGTCCACCAAGGTGCCCGGTGGTGAGGCCAAGAGCTAGTGCTCCCAACCCAAAGATAGCACCCATGACCAACATATGTGCCAGGGATTGTGTCTCTGGTGTGGGGGCACCGGGCACTTTGCAGTGACCTGCCCTTGAGACAAGAGCCCAGGTTGAGAGTAAGAAGATGGAATGGTGGACATGGGACAAGAAGAGCAAACTGTCATGCCTGCCCCTGCTGATGTCATGCCTGCCCTTGCTGATGCCCCTGAGGAGGCACCTGCTAGCCAGGATCCTGTGGACTTACAGGCTCCTGAGGACAGTACTGCAGCAGAAAGGCAAAGACTGGATCCTGTAGCTGAAAGCTATCTAAGTGGTGAGGAGGATAGAGCCTCCCAGGGAACACCTGCAAGGGATCAGTCTCTGCTGCAGCCCAGTAATTCATCATCAGACTCGCCTCCACCTGTAACCAGGCTCAGGAATGTAAGAAGACAACAGCTGAGAGAGCAAAGGCAGAATGCACGCATGCGTGCCAGAAGATCTCTTAGCCCTGATTACTGACAGGATCCTGTCCTCACTCCTGGCTAGCTAATGAGTTGATTAGCTAGCACTGTATATATGCAAGTCTGTTGCCAGCAGTCATTTGTGCTGGCAAACGTCGTTTGTTCAGGACCTGAATCCTTGCATCTCTGCTCCAGACCTTGTGGAATTCTTCTCGGCTTGATCCTCGGCTTTTGACCTTTGGCTTTGTTGACCCTGCGTTCATCTCTGACTCCTCTGGTATTGTTGTGATTTATGGACTTGAAACTTTGGTATGTCTGACCCTGCTTTTGGACTGTGATTTAAACCTGCTTGAACCTTGCTACCTGATTTGCCCGGCTTGACCTCGGACTGTTCCTGGACTTTTGCTTGCTTGCGTCACGCCCCCTGGTCCTGCCGTGACACAAACCAGGGGTGCCCCAAATGAAATTATCCAAAGCTCTCCAGGCGGGAGAGTGGGAGGGACCCAAGAGTATTTCATCCGGCAGAGAGGAGCAACACCAGCTGGCAGGAAAAGGCTGGGACCTGCTGTAAAGGATGCAGCATGGCAGGTTCAAAATTCTCCAAGGCCAGAATCAGTGAGGCACCCCTCCCCCTATTTTACATGGCCATGACTGTAGTAAACCCCACAGCCGGAACCCTAGGGAGGGTAAGGGCACTTATTGACTCAGGGTGTTCTTGGGACAATTAGCCTGGCCTTGGTCATTGGGTAAGGCATAAAGGCATCCCAAATGGATGGGATGGCAATGAAGGGGGAGCCTTACAAATACCAAACCATCCTGGTACCCATAGGGATGGCCACCCATTGGGAACAGTGGTCTTTCGTGGTGAACCCTCTGGCGAAGGTCCTGATGGTACTGGGGAGTCCCTGGCTCTGGGATCACAACCCCTACATGCAGTGGAGTTCAGGTGTTTTATAGTTCCTGGACCCCCACTGCCTCAAACATGTGGGACCCAGAATGGGGGGAGGCACCCATCCCAGAGCCTGAGCAAGTGTGTCTGGCCCAGGAGAAGTTAAACCTCATTCCCCCCGAGTACCGGAATCTGGCCCGGGTGTTTTGAGGAAGGGGAAGCAGATGAACTACCCCACACACAGGAAATCAGACTGCGCTATTGAGATTCTACCCGGCCATGAAATGCCCAAGGGAAAGCTGTATGCAATGAGCCCAGATGAGAAGGTGAAACTCAGACAGTTCATGGTCTGTCATTTCTATGGACTTTATCATGGACCTACCCCCCGCAGGGGAAAGACTGTTATTTGGGTAGTAGTAGACTTGTTCTCCAAGCAGGTGCATTTCATCACCTGTAAAAAGCTGCCCACTAGGTCAGTTGTTCCTGCAACATATAATTAGTCCGCACACTTGCCCCATAAGATAATATCGGATTGGGGCCCCCAGTTTGTGGCGGGGGTTTGAAAAAAACTGCTGAAACTGTTGGGGGTGGAGCAAGGAATTAGCAGCGTTTACCACCCCAAGATGGACGGGCAAACGGAATGGACAAATCAAATGTTGGAGCAATTTCTTAGATTTTTCATAAACTACCAGCAGGATGACTGAGTCAACTTGCTTCTATTTGCTGAATATGGTTACAACAACTCAGTGAACAACTCCACATTTCCCCCTTTAAGGCAGTGCATGGCTATGAAGGAGGCTCCCTCCCCACTCTGAGCCCTGGGAAAGCCGATCCAGGAGATGCTCAGACATGGTGGTCCAAAATAACTCAGGGATGAATAACTCAAAGAGACTCAAAGAGACTTTAGCTAAAGCTAAAAAGGATTACAAGTAGCATGCAAACAAAGGGAGGAGCCAAGAGTGGGACTTGAAAGTGGGAGACTCGGTGTACATCTCCACAAAAAACCTCAGAGGCCTGCAGCCAGGGAAAAAGCTGGGGTGGAAGTACCTGGGTCCCTTTAAAGTGGTGTGCCTAATTAATAAAGTGACTGTTGAAGTTGAACTACCTAAAAGTTTGTGCCACGTCCATCCTGTTTTCCATTTTAGTTTACTGAAGAAGGATCCGGGACCATCGAATTGGAGACCTTGTCCTGCAGCTCTCCATCCCCTATTCGTACAAGAAGAGCTACACCAAGAAGTGGAGGATATTCTCAATGCTAAAGTGAAACGTGGCCACCTGTATTATCTCATCAAATGGGAGGGCTCTGATCCCAGCCATAATGAATGGGTGCAGGAGAAACATGTAAACACTCCCAAACTAGTGTGCGCGTATTGTAAACAACACCCCCACAAACCAGGAGAGTAAATCCTTGGGGGGGGGGGAGAATGTCAAATTTGCTGACCCGTTTGCCATGTATTTGGGGAAATTCCAGGCGAGGGGGGAGTGTCAATGTGTGAGAGTAAGAATGGCTTTATTATATGGCAATACATCTCATGTAACTTCCTGAAGTTCTTCTTTCTTCTAAAGTAACTTCTTTCTTAGGAATGCTGGCTAGATGGTCTTGGCCTGTCTCTGTCTCCTAACAAATGGATGATTTACAGATGGGGGGGTAGGGGCGTGCTAGTTCGGCAGGAATGAATGGTCAGTGTGATTGGAGGGGACTACGTTTGAACCAGGTATAATTGGGGGGTTTCACGCCAGAATCTCAGTTCTGACTCAGCAACATTCTTAGCTTGGAACATCTTTATTCTTCAATAATCAAATCACCTTTTGTGAGTGTTGTTGAGGGTAACTTTGTCCAAGAGGCTGACAATCTCCATATTAGACCACCTCTATGTTTTCTGTGCCAAGGAGCTTCTCACCTGCAGAGGAGCCAGTTGTGATGGCCAGGGTGTACCTTGGGCAGAGATTTGTAGTGCCACTTGGATCTATATATAACCTCTGAATTACTGGAGAAGAGGTACATATCCCTAAAGGTTGTGGTTGCGTCATTGACGTAATCTTGTTGAGCACAGTTTTGCTCCCATCTTTGTACATGCAGCATTAGATGCATTCTTTAAATGACCCTACAGAGGATACGTGGCCTTCTTTTTGTGCTTGTTCAGTCTGAAGCATCTCTCATGAAGTGATCGCAAGCACTGATAGCAAGGTTAGCTTGGTTCACATGCAGACAACAGAGGAGCACAGGAACAAGAATTAAGCCTCAGCTCATATATCTGAGGCTGAATTTTTGCTACTTTTAACAATGTGGCTTTTACCAGTTGTCTGTGGTGTGGTACTGGCAGCTGTGAAAAAGCAGCCATGCAAAGAGACACATTGGAGCTGGTTCATAAACCTCCAAACAGCTTGGCAAATGGTAAGCTCCCTATTCACAGCCGGCAAGCAAGGCACGAGCCTAACAGACAATTGTTTGTCCCTGATTTTTTATAGCAAGAGCTGTGCAACAGTGGAATCAGTTGCCTAGGGGGGTGGTGAGCTCCCCCTCCCTGGCAGTCTTTAAGCAGCGGCTGGACAAACACTTGTCAGGGATGCTCTAGGCTGATCCTGCCTTGAGCAGGGGAGTTGGACTAGATGGCCTGTATGGCCCCTTCCAACTCTGTGATTCTAGGATTATGCATCTTTCCTAGACAGGAGGTAGTTGTGCTTCATCACACACCCTTCCTTTTTGTCACGTGATAGGTAACAGGCATGTTCATATCTATGAACTTTCATAATCTGTGTGAGAACACCTTCACAGCGGTTTCCGTACTGCAAGCCAGCAGAAAATCTGGCTTGTCCAACGGGTTTCAAAATCCCTGCTTTTAGGAAACCTTTTCCTTGCCAAGGAATGTGTTGATTGAACCCCAGCACACTGCAGAGGATTCTGGAATGTGTTCTAGAGTGAACGCTTGATCCACAAGATGCACAAGCCAGGCCTGTTGGACCTCACTTTTGCTTGGTCTTGACCATTGTTCCCTCTAAGCTGAGTCAGTGTGAGATAGCTCACAGTTTTTTAGCCTCTGGCTCACACATTTCTGTCTTAGCTCAGGAAGGATGGCTCCAGAGCAAACTGATTTATGCAGCAGCCAAATCGCTCGCTCACAACTTTCATGCCAGTAGCTCACAAAGTAGAATTTTTGCTCACAAGACTTCACAGCTTAGAGGGAGCATTGGTCTTGACCCGAGAGTCTCATTTAGAACACACCCAACTCTTCTGTGTAACTTGTCACTGCAAGGAAGGCCGAAAACATTTTGTCCACTGTTATTGGACTGTCCTACAGAAGAACCCCTGTTAAGCTTCTGATGGTTTTGAAAGCACTTTGCAAACTGCTCCAGTGGAGCAGGGCCTCCCAATTTGGCTGTGCCCTGCCCTGCTGAATACTTAGCACAATGATTAATCTAGGCTTGTTTGTATCTTGAGATAAAAGACCTTTTTTAATGGGCCTGGGAGTTTTTCTCCCTAAGGATTAGAATGGTGCTGCTGTTTCATTTACTGTAACTTCTAAATCAAATGGTAACAAGGACAAGCTAGCTGGTCTTGAATAGAAATTCATTTTTTATCTCATGGTTTGGAACATTTCTGAAAAGTACATTGTGGCCCTGGTTAAAATAACTGTACAAGGAGCGTCTAATTAGAGTCTCTGAGATCACAGTCCGAAACACTTCCAATTCTGCACTGTGTAAGAGGCAAGGAATGTGGTGATATCATGGATGATTATGCCAAGGGACATTCAGAGCGTTTCTTCATTGCGCAGAAATGTATTTATTTTTAAGTCCCCCCCCCCAAAGTCCTATTACTCGGTGCTTGCTGTGCTGAGACAACAGAGCTTTGAATTGGAAAACTTATTTGCTTTTGCATTGGCACACTCGAGAGAAAGGGACTAAAATCTGGAAACAAAACTAGTCTTTTAAAAAAAAGTAACTGGAGGGGGTTTTTGTTCTCCATGATATACACTCCGTTCCTTTTCTCCCACCATCTTCCCTGGCCAAACAGGCTCTTCAGGTTTTTGAAACAAACAAATTGTTATGTCTCTTTAGCAGGGGTGGAAATAAAATGAGCATACAGCACTTGAAATGAGCATAAACACTTGCACCTGGATGAGGATGGATGGAGCCCTGAGTAGGTTTGGTGATGCAGGTGGGGAACAAACCTAAGTGGTATCTGGGGACAGAGGCTGGCTCAGAAATGATCCACTTGCTTAAGCCAGAGATGAGTGGAAGGTCGCTCACAAGTGCCCAGTCACTCTTTCAAGTAATTAAGAGTATCTCTGACCTCTCCACCCCTTCTGCAGTGCTGCTGGAATGATCTTCTTCTCCTTCCCTTCAAGCTTCCACCACAGCTTCACTCTTTTTCTTTTGTATGGTGGAGGAGGCACATTCTGTTGTGACATTCTGTTGACTCTTTCCCCCAGCATCACAGCTGTTCTTTGTCTTGTCTAGGGAAAACATAGAGGTAGCTGTATATTCCCCCCTATGGGACAAGTTACAATTGGGGAGGTGCTTTGGGGAAAAAGCAGAGGAAAGGCTTCCCCACCTCCCACCTAGGTGCTGAAGACCTGTTCTGAAACACTGATGATTTGTACAAGCCACTATTTTGTGACTGGTGCACCCACCAAGCCGCTATTTTGTGACTGGTAACTCCTGATGCTACTGAAAGAAAATCAGGAAGCTCCCAGAAGCATAATATTTGCCCTCTCCTGACCTAAGGTATGCAGCTTAAAAAGTGGATGGGACAGGGAGAGAAGAGCTTTCCTTCTTGCTTTTCTGGCAACTGGTTGGTATCAATTTTAGTAGGCTAAATTCTTAGGAGGTTTCTAGAACATGGCCTGGTCAAACTGTATTACTTCCACCATATTTTACCTAACAAGGGTGTTGTGAGAACAAAACAGGGGATGGCCTATTATGCATGGGTGTTTTCCCTCACTTTCCCCATGCCTGCCTGTTGGGTTTTCTGCATTGATTTTCCTCCCTTCAGTGCTCAGTTTGCTTTGTGGTCGCTGTTTCTCTGGGTTTTTGAGAGTGCTTTTATGCCGATTTCCCCCTTGTTTTACTTCCAAGCCGAAGGTAATTCAAAAGCGTGCAGATTCGCTTGGATTTGCCCCCGTCCTTTCTCCACCCTTCGAAGGTCACTCTCTGCCTACATTGAGGTCATTCTGCCCACTTTGCACCTTCCGCCTTCATGGGTGTACAAGCTCCATTTCCCCCTCATTTAAAAAAAAATTTTTTTTTTTGACAAGTAGCACTTGTCTAGTAATATGAGAGTATCACTAGTCTTGGATAGCTGAATTTTAAAAAATGATGGGGGGGAAGTTTAAAAGGAGCTGCATGAGGTTTAGGTCCCTGCTCGTATTGACTTGAAAGGGGGGATTGGCGAGGAGGCAAATGGCAGCATCCCTTTAATGCAGGGGTGTCAAACATAAGGCATAAGGCCCGGGGCCCGAATCCAGCCCGTCTAGGCCCGCGAGCAACTGATGCAAGGGAGGATGTGCTGGGGGGGGAATGGGTGGAGCCACTCCATTGTGGCTTCAGCATGGCAGAACAAACCCATCTGGAGCAGTCAAGCATTGTGGGAACATCTGTCCTTTATACAGTTTCTATCTCTGGTACCTGGCATTATATTTAGTGGCACCATGGCTTGGCCCAATAAAGTGGTGTTTATTTCACATCTGGCCCTTGTAACAAATGACTTTGATACCTCTGCTTTAATGCTTTAGTGAACAAAGGGTTTTTTTTGGGGGGGGGACCATTTTGGCAGCCTCTGCAAATCTAATGTTAAAATAGCAGCTGAGCCACATGGACCTTCTGTGAACTGCCGAACTTAAGAGCAATCCATTTGGAGGAAGAGTGCAATCCACAGAGGACAGGCGTTAAAAAACTGCCAAGATCGTGACCAGTGTGCAGGATCGAATTAGAGAATCACAAAGAGAAAACCACAGAAATTTGCAAAGAATTTTATTTATTATTTATATTTATACCCCGCCCATCCTGTGAACAGGCTCAGGGCGGCTAACAAGAGCGGTACAATGTACCTAATTGGCATAACCATAAAAATTTAAAACTCCATAAAATACATACTAATTTGTATCACATAATAGAATAACAGTTAACAATAAAGTGCTCACAGTGCTGACAAGTTAGATGGCTCGCTCTACAGATCTAAGTCTATGTTGTTCTTCTGATCATCATCCCTCGGGCAAATACAGGCCTGGCGAGGCATCTGGGCCCGTCCTAAGTTCCAGAAGTTCAGTGGAATCATTGATGGCAACAGTGGTGGTGGCGGCTCCTATTTAAAAGCCTGGCGGAAGAGCTCCATCTTGCAGGCCCTGCGGAACTGTAAAAGGTCCCACAGGGCCCTGATCTCCGGGAGCTCGTTCCACCAGTAAAGAGCCACCACAGAAAAGGCTCTGGCCCTTGTACTGGTGAGCCTTGCATCCTTGGGGTCAAGCGAATAGTCAAGCGATGTTGGGCCCCTGACCGTAGTGCTCTCTGGGGCACATATGGGGAAAGGCGGTCCCTCAGGTAGGTCAGACCCTGGACATGTAGAGCTTTAAAAGAAGGGCAGGAAATCAGTGTTACTATGCAGTTACACTAGGGCATTGGCAAAAATACCCCTCATTTTTTTTTCAATTTAGTAGCACAAGACTTAAAAAAGCTCTCTAGAGCGTCTGCCAGAGGACTCCTCCCTCATACTAATTGCAGCCCTGTGCAAAGCGTGATGGAGTTGCAGCTGACTTTGCACAGGCGTGCATCTACACACACACGTTGCCAATGATCATAGCTTGCAGTGCCAAAGTCAGTGGGTTCTACTGTGCATTCTGTATACTCGATGTTGTGTCCGCTGACCGCCACCAGAGGCCAGCGCACACTCCTGAGCTTGAGTCCAGTTTAACAATGGGGACTAGGATCCTAGTCCCTCCACTGGGGGAACCAATGGGACCGTGGCGGGAATTCAAACCTGCCAATGGGACCCAGGGGCATGTCCCCTGGTTGTGTATATAGTTGGCCTGCCGTTGGATGCACAGATGTGCACGCACACCCACGTTGGCAACGATCACAGCTTGCAGTGCCAGTGTCAGTGGGTTCTACCATGCATTCTGTTCTCTCGACATGTTCCCCTGTGTTATGAGATTGTGTGACTTCCGTTTTTCACAGTGGCTGATAACACAGCAGAGAATCCCCTAGTGTTGGCAATATGGAAAACAGAGTTTCGCAGCTACTTGTCAGTTTCAAAAAAACCCAAACAAACCTCTTCTCAATTTTAACATTGATTTCCCCCCTTTTTCTTTCTGTTCCCTTTCATTCAAGAAACTAAAGCTAAAATGCATGTGCAAAACCTGAACCATGAGTATTTAAATGGAAGGCGCTTCCTGGACGCTACTGCGCAGCTATGATAGGGAAATTGCATATATTTTTAAAAAAACAAACAACTTTGGACAACACCCCCTACATGTCACAAGTGACATTCCACCCAATTTAGAAAACTGCATTTTAAAAATTGTAGCTGCAGAATAAATACATTGGAGAAAAAAGAATGGCCTGTAAGGCGGGCACAGAATCCGAAGCCAAGATTAAAGGTTTACTGCTCTGAAAATCTGCAGTAAGATGTGCATGCGTAAGGGGCTGAGGAGAGAACAATATACACTGACATGAGCTCTTTGGAAGAAGGGCAGGAGAAATATGTGCCCGATAAATAAAATGCTGATTAGTTTTTGGCCCCCTTCAGAGTACTGGTCTTCACCAGTAGAGCCATATACAACTAGAATCAGGGAACTTAAAAGTAAAGGTTTCCCTTGCTTGAAACTTAGTCAAATCTGACTCTAGGGGGTGGTGCTCATCTCCGTTTACAGCCCGAAGAGCCAGCGCTGTTCAAAGATGTTTCCATGGTCATGTGGCCAGCATGACTAAATGCCAAGGCACACGGAATGCTGTTACCTTCCCATCGAAGCAGTATCTATTTATCTACTTGCAAGTTCTTGTTTTCTAACTGCTAGGTTGGCAGGAGCTGGGGCCAGAGACGGGAGCTCACTCCGTCACGTGGCACTAGAGTCTCGAACTGCTGAACTACAGACCTTCCACAGGGGCCGCGGTGGCTCAGAGGTTAAGACGCTGAGTGGCAGACCTGTTCTGGACACCATATTCTTCATCCCAGGCTCTATATCATGCCTCCAGTCTTTTAGGGTGAATTGTGTTGGCCCCAAGGGACAGGGCCCTTTCAGTTATGGCTCCAAGCTATGGAAAATTTTTCTTCTGTCTGTGTGTCTGGTGCCATCTGTGGTGTGTTTGCAGGCACAAGGCCAAGACTTTTATTTCAGTTAGCCTATGATTGATTTTATGTGTGTATTGTCATTTCTGTTGCCATGTGGTTTTAATTGATTGTGCTTTGTCATTAAGATGTTGCTGTTATTTTGAGTTGCACTGGCTGATTTGTTTGGGTTTTATGCTGTTGTTAACTTTACAGAGTTGGAACTCTTCTCATGCAAATGCAGCAGCAGTCCTGAATGAGGCTTTTTTAGTTGTGTTTTCCCCCCTCTCTGGGGTATAAATGAAATCAGCTGTGACAGAAAGGATTTCACTAGAGTATGAGAGACTGATAAAATACAGAACCAAAAAATGATCCCAGATAGCTGCAGGGAGACTGAAGAAACAGCAACAGTACAATAATGGAATTCCTCTTCAAGAAAACAAATAAGAAAAATCCCCCAAGGGATTGGGTTTGCAGTGTGTCATCACAAATTCTCATTAAGTGTAGCTAGTTTAAGATTCCATGTCCTCATGTTAACTATAAAAACACAAGGAGGGGGGAGATGAAGCAGGCCTTGTGGACGTTGGTGAGGTCTTGGAATGTATACCTGGAGTATACCAATACATTTGCATTTGAGGTTTGGGTTTTTGGGGTAACCTTTTAGGTAAGACACAAGGGGATATCTGATCCCCTCTTGCATCTTAGATCAGTGGTTTCCAAACCATGAGCTTGTGATCGTGGAGCAAGATTGCCAACCTCCATGTAGGACCTGGTGTTCCCCCAGAACTGCTCTCCAGACTACGGGGATCAGTTCCACTGAAGAAATGGCAGCTTTGGAGGATGGGCTCTTCCTGCCGCGTTCCCTCCCTGAACTCCATCCTCCCTGGGCTTGCCTCCAAATCTTCAGGAATGTCCCAGCCCAGAGTTAGCAATCCTATCTGGAGTTACTTGATAAGAAATTTTGCTATTGATCATATAGTTAGCAAATTGTTTTGTATCAATCCAAGAGGAATAAATCAGTGTCTCTAGGCGATTCTGCATTGGCTTTTCCCTCTGTTGTTTTGCCAAACCCATAGTGGAACAGAAATTCCCCTCTGTATTGCATGCTGCTTTCACTTTCTTTGATCAGCAGATTTTATGGTACCCTCCACACTGCATGCCACTTTCACTTTCTTTGATCATTGGGTTTTATGCATAGATTTATGGCCGTTCAGGGGTGACTTTACAGTCAGTACAGAGTTGCCCCAGGGTATCTGAATGTGGTTTTGAGCTGCATCTTCTCCTCAGTGTTGAGAAAATGTGGAGCAAATGCTAGATGCAGAATCACTCTCTGTCTCTGTTACTGTTCAGAAACTTGTTGCTGTATTCAGGACACTGGAGAAATATATTTTCTCCTGAAAATGGAACTTGTGGACTCTGGTTGCCTTCTTATGGGAGGCTTTTTTCGTGAGTCAGATTCGCATAGGAAATATCTGTCTTGGATCAGTCATGCTAGTCTTCCTTGAAGATAAAGTTTCTACTAACTTAAGTTAAACATCTGTGAATTCAGAAAGAATGCACATGAAGCTGCCTTATACTGAATCAGACCCTTCATCCATTGAGGTCAGCACTACCAACTCTGACTGGCAGTGGCTCTCCAGGGTCTCAGGCAGAAGACTTTCACATCACCTGTTGCCTGGTCCTTTTAACTGGAGAAGCCAGGGATTGAACCTGGGAAGCAGAGGAAGCTATACTTAGTTTTAACGAATGAGATATATTGTTTCTCTGGGCCCATTCTGTGCCATCAGGGGAGGAATCAGTAGGAAAGAATGATATTGACATTTGCCTCTCCTAACCTAGTGGTAAAGGGCAACACAGTAGTCCATTTGAGTGAAAAATGAGTTCTCATAACTGAGAACACATTGTTAAGTCCCCAGTTTCTCTGTAGGATTTAGGTCTGTATTACCTGTATTTAACATATCTGTTAAATGTGAAACAGTGGTCTGACTTTAGCCCATTGCTATGAGGATAACAGAGCTTCTCTTTCATGGTTTTGTGTAGTGATCACCAGAGAAGATGATCTTCCTGTCCTTCCCATTCAAATGTTGTTTTCCAACATGGAGAGCAAAATATTTGTTGGTGATCAGGAGCCAGCCTAGAGCCGTGAAAACTTGGGGGGGGGTTGCAGAACATTCTGGTTTTTCCCCAAGGACTTGTTTTCAGTTTTTCCATTGGGGGGGGGATGGTGGGCACTGAGAACTCCTATGGAATATTTTCTCTTTTGTTATAAAAATTGTTGGATCTCCCTTAACAGTCTTTGATTCAACAAAGTATGTTAAAACATGGTTGCATTCATTCAGCATTAGGCACTAAAAGCAAGACCCAAAAAACAATTGAAGAAGTTGGTGAGATGTGTAAAGTTTGGAAACTGTTTTAAAGTTGAGGTAAGTCCAAAGTGCATGAAAATAATATTGTTTCACAGAACCCCATGTGTTTCTCCATTTCCCTCTTGAGAGTTCCGGCACCTCTTTTTCCAGAAAAAAAGTCCTGGGGAGGCTTATCAGATTTGCAGATAACATAAAGCTGGGTGGGATAGCTAAGCCTAAAGGGGGATTCAAAAATTATCTTGACAGGCTGGAACACCCAGCCAAGCCTCACAAAATAAATTTCATCGGGGCACAAATTTGGGGTGGGCGAGACCTGCCTTGGCAGCAGTATGTATGGAAAGGATCTCTGTGTTGTGGTTGATCACAAGTTGAACCTGAGCCAGCAGTGTGAAGTGTCTGCTAGGAAAGCAAAGGCAATCTTGGGCCACATTAACAGAAGTGTGGGAAATAATGTATTCAATCCAACTAGCTTTTCTGCTAGTGAAAATGGAAAGGGGGGATCCTCTTTTCCCCTCTGACCACAGAACAAGGCTGTGCTGTGGATCATGGGACCTGCAAGAACAAAAGTCACATGGGATGGGAATGAGGAGTAGGGTAAGATGGAATGGGAAAGCTGGCTGGATCCAACCCAGTAGTTCTACTCTATTCTGCACTGGTCTGGACTACTGCATCCAGTTTCAAGCACCGCATTCTAAGACAACTAGAGCACATTCAGAGAAGGGTGACCAGAGGGGTCTGGAACCCAAGCAAGCCTTCTGTGGAAAGGCAGAAAGAGTACTAGTAGTAGATTGGATTTATACCCCACCCTTCACTACCCAAGGGAGTCTCAGAGCGCCTTACAAACTCCTTTCCCTTCCCCTCCCCACAACAGACACCCTGTGAGGTAGGTGGGGCTGAGAGAGCTCTGAGAGAAACTGCTTTTTTCAAGGACAGCTCTGACAGAACTATGGCTTGCCCAAGGTCATCCAGCAGGTGCGAGTGGAGGAGTGGGGAATCAAACCCGGTTCTCCCAGATTAGAGTCCGCGCACTTAACCACTATACCAAACTGGCTCTTTGTCTAGCCTGAAGAGGAAAAGACTAAGGGGAGAGATTATTGTTGTCTTCAAATATTTGGAGGACTGTCATGTAGAAGACGGAGCAGATTTGTTCTCTCTTGATCCAGAGGGTGGGATTAGAACTAAGGGGTGAAAATTACAAAGCAGTAGATTGTGGCTAAATAGTAGAAGAATCTTACTAACAGTAAAAAGCTGTTCAACAGTGGGATGCACTGTTAGGAAAAGTGAGGGACTTTGCAGGTATTTAAGGAGAGGCTAGGTGGCATCCATCAGGGATGCTGTAGTTGGGTATTCTCACACTGAATAGAGAGTTGGCTGGACTAGGTGTACTCAAAGAGCCTTTTCAAATTTAATGCTAAAATAATAAATTCCTGGTATATTGTAGACAGAGACAGTGTGTTAGGGATGTATGTTTTGTTAATGTGTCCCCAGTTTTGTCCACACTTTATATGCTATAGTGTTGGAGAGTTTTTAGAGTTTTAACTCAGTGTACAAATATGCTATCTCTGTTCTAACTGTATGAGGTTGCATCTGCCTAAATAATATACTTTATGTTGTTTACTGTGCAGCAGTTAGCAGCTGTGCTTTAATACTGGGTGTATTTGCATTTTTTTGCTTGCAGAAATCTACGGCATTTATACTTTTAAATTCCATAATGACACCAAGGAGTACAGTTTTATGTGCTGCATTTTAATTATGTATTTTATGTTGCTAAAGCAGTAAAATAAGTTCAGGCGTGATGAGAAAGTTACACCCTTCTAAACCTGTTTACTTCAATGTACTCAGAAGGGTGTAACTCTGTCTAGGTTTTTACTGTGAGTGTTTCCATGGGGGGGGGGGGTTGGAAGGATATTTCCCCCTCAGTGGTTTGAAAATTGTACACCTTTAGATTAGCCTGCCACTAGCTTCTTCCTTAGAAATTCTTCTTGGAACCAAAGGGAGCAGGGAAGTTTAAGTGATCTCAGGTGCCGTTGCCTTCCAAAGCCAGAGTCAGGTTGAGGGTCTCTTCCTAACTATAGATTCAGGTGGGTAGCTGTGTTGGTCTGAAGCAGCAGAACAAAGTTTGAGTCACGTGGCACCTTTAAGACCAACAGAGTTTTATTGTGAGTATAACCTTTTGTGTGCACGCACACCTCTTCAGATACATTGAAACAGAGTCACCAACCATTACATATAGGTAGGGTTGGCCAAACCCCTGGTCTGGGTGGGGGTTCCCCTGCTTTTGCGGGAACCTTTCTGCTGTTGGCCAGCAGGTCAGCTGGCGGGTGGACCCATCCACAAATGGCCCTAATGCAACATCACATCGCCAACATTGGGGGGCGACGCTCTAGTTTTGGGGCAAAACTGTTTGGTAAAATTGGGCTCAAAACATAGAGCAGGGGTGTGGAACTCATTTGTTATAAGGGCCAGATCTGACATAAATTAGACCTTGCTGGGTCGGGTAATGTGTGTCATAAGATGTAATGCCAGGTAGCAGAGATAAACTTTATAAAGGCCACAAACACAAAGGGTTTTTTTAACTTAAAACATTAGCACTCTTGCAATATTTTGTTTATTTAACAGTGTCTGATAACTGACACCTCTTGCTCTGAATTATTGCATCAAAATATCTGTGCTGTTGCAATCTGGAGTATGTTGTTCAGGTGTATATCTCTAAGCTGCAAACCTACAATGACAAAGCAGCAGCAGCAGAACTGGAAGAAACAGCAGAAGACAGCCAGTTCTACTGTGGGCCTGATAGAAGCCCTCCGGGGGCCTGATCTGGCCCCTGAGCCGCATGTTTGACACCCCTGCCATAGAGTTTTGACAAAAACCAGAGTATCAGCAACGCAATGACACCACTTTTGGGTGATGTCACCGCGGCATGCGCACTTCACGTACATGCCAAAAGATCCCGGAACAGACCCAGGAGCACCCCGCTGGAAGCCAGGTAGGACCTGGCAACCCTAAATATGGGTAGAGGGCGAGGACTGTGCTGCTGCCAGGAAGCCCAATTAGAGTCAAGATACATAAATAACTGAGCAGTAAATATAGCTAAGACTGGATGAAAGCACAGTTTTGACACAAGCTCATTTCCCTCTGTCCTGTAAGGAAGGCCTATATTACCTACATAGTACCCAGGGGGAGCTGAATCTAAGGAACAAAGTTTGAATGCAGACTACTCTGATTCAATTTGTATAGATCCTTATGGATAATTAAGCCCATTGCCCATCTGTATCTTAAAGAGCTGTATCTTAGCATATAAGGACTATTCAGGGGTACAGAATAATACTTAGAAAAAGCTGTGTCATTTCAGACACGGAGCACTTAGTGTGAAATATAGTATTTAGGTATTAGGTTAGAGCTATGGGAGGCCTGTCTGTCTGTCTGCTGCATTTTTATCCCAGCCATCCTCCCAGGAGCTCAGGGTGGTGTCCGTCACTCCCCCCCCTTCACTGTAGCCAGAAATCAAGATGTTTCTTGGCACCATGAAGTCTTTAGTTTGATCCCTGGGGCTCAAGAACAGTCTGCACAGTCCATCTTTCAGAATTTTCTGTTCTTGTTCTAATTGTGATGACGGCACTGATAAGACTTTGCTGGCGTTTTTCCTGGCTCGTCTCTTAGGCGCTGTTGGGAACTGAATGGGCACTCTGATGACTTTGTATCCATCACAGGAATGTGTGTCTGTCCATCTCCTTTCTGTCTGCATCCCTCTTTGCAAGGACTTTCTTGGTGTGAAAAAGTCAGGTGGGGGAGCCGTGTTGGTCTGAAGCAGCAGAACAAAGCTTGAGTCCGGTGGCACCTTTGAGACCAACCAAGTTTTATTCGAAGTGCAAGCTTTCGTGTGCAAAGCACACTTCTTCAGACAAATGATTCAGACACTTTTTCAGACGAAAGCTCACACTTTGAATAAAGCTTCTTTGGTGTGACTTTACCTTAGACGAGCCTTCCTTACCTCTATATGGCTGTTAGGGCTCTTTTCTGCCCACCTCTTTGTTTTCTCCTCCTTCCAGGGTTGCTTCTCCCAGGTCTCATTTAATATTAAGTGTGTGTGTGTGCGCGCACGCGCAGGCAGGCATTGGTTGAGCTCCATGATGGGGGACAGTCTTGCATTGGCCTTTTGCGAGCACGCACAGGCTAGAGAGAGATTTATGCCCACTGCTGAAGAGCATACTCATGGCCTGAGTAGGAATGCAGGTGGCTTTATCTGCTGCTTTGGGTCTACCTGGGATTCTTTTCTACCTCCATCATTGCTTTGCTTATGAATTCTTTGTTCTACTTCAGGTGTTGCCAGCTTGGGCTGCTTCTGTATGAAGACGATTCTCTGTGTAACTCACATAAATGCTATGTACAGGATCCATACAGCATTTTCCTTGCTCAGCCCCTGTGGCCACCATTTTGCCACCCCTCCTCTGGGGTTGCAGTGCTATTACAGCCTATTCCCACAATCTATTCATTCCCAGCTTTAATTTTTTAAAAGAAAACTAAGTTTCTAGCCCCTTTTTGTTGCAGATTTAAAAGGGGGAGTGTGTGTCCTGCACCTTTTCGCTTACAACTCTGCAACAGAAACGGCTGGAGATTCGCTTCTTTTAAAACAATGGAAGTTAGTAGATCATGAAGCTGTGAAATGAAACTAGTAGATTGTAGCAATAGATTGTTATATATTATAATTCTCACAAGTCAGAGGCAACTTGATGGCAAAAAATAGTACTAATAGTGCTCTGTTATTCCTCAAAAAAGCCGGAACTATCGGGAGTTAGGTGGAACAAACATTTTACACCCACTCAGCGGTCATTCCATTGGCTGCAGTAAGGAAGTGAAGGTGAAATAAAACATCCAGGTGGAAACAGTCTTGGGAGTAGAGTTGAACTGTGTAAAGGTCTTAAAGACACTTGGTGTGGTATCTGACTCTCCCTATTCAGCATGAATGTTTATAAATGGATAATTAGAAAAATACCTTACTACAAGACTCTCTCTTCAGTAGCAATATAACCTGTAAAAAAACTGGCCATGGAATGGGAACTGGGGGAGTGCAGAACAGTGTATTTGTCATGAATTGACAATGATTGCAGTGTATCTAGCTGAAGAGCAAGGATGAAAGCAGCACAGCAGAAGCCTATATATAGGATTTTTTTTTCTTTAAATGTGTGTGGAACTGAGACCATGTGATTAGCTGGCATCGACTGTCTGTTTGGTACAAGAAGTCCTCATTCATTTCTGTTTTGGGAATGGCTTTTCATTGTGTGTAGTTTTTGACATTTCATTCCCTTCTGGGAACAGGCACGCAAAGAAGGCAAATGTATTTATTTGCGTGTCAGATAAAACCACACATGCCTCGTCAAGATGTACAGCTGGTTCACTTGTGATCTCTTACGCATGTCCTCAGTTGCCCTCTCTTCCTTCCCATGCATTGGGTCCTGTGGATCTGTTTCGCGGGCAGAAATGTTTTTCCTCTGTAAAAAGTACTGAGACTGGCAAGTGATTTCAGCTCTCATACTTTATTGTAGGTTCAGAACAAGACAAAAAACCCTGGCTCGCAGGCTGGCTTATATCCCCAGTAAACCCACTCCCAGAACACACACACCCCCACTCAGTGATAGGCTATGTACAGTGGCCGAGAGTTCCATAGGTCCTGACCAGGATCCTAGCCCTCCGGTTGGCACGGCTAGGATCCGCTCGGGCCATTGTCTCCCGGAGCAATGCTCAGAGGCTCCGCATGAGCGCATGGAGAACTTGCCTTGCATGTGGTCGGGTTTAGATACATTACACTCTGCCTTGACAGAAGACAGCCTTGCATCAGGGGAAGGGCAAAACATAATACATTGCATCTTTATGATTCGAATAGTGGCTTAGTCACATTCAGGTGAGTAGCCGTGTTGGTCTGAAGCAGCAGAACAAAGTTTTATTCCAGTGGCACCTTTAAGACCAACAAAATTTAATTCTGGGTATAAGCTTTCGTATGCATGCATGCTTCTTCAGATACGTGAAACTCAAGACCTGAAGAAGTGTGCATGCACATGAAAGCTTATACCCAGAATTAAACTTTGTTGGTCTTAAAGTAATTTTTCCACCTTGCTAGCTCACATCGGGTTTAACACATTTTGCTCCATTATGTGTGAGAGATTCCAGTTCTCACCTCTATACTGATTCTTCTTTCTTGCACTTTGCCCCTTCCTTCTGCATAATTAATAACTCACACCCCTTCTGTGAAATGTTGGTTGAATTTGTATTTGCATTTTTAAATCAGTTTCGTGCTGCTGTGACGCTGTCTTTCTCTATGCTTGTTTGAACGTTGTTTGGAGAAGATTCTTTTAAAGCAGTGGGGAGTCACAATGACAGTGGAGCCGCCAAGAGAAGGTGATAAACATATGTGGACGTGCAAAAGTATGCTAGCACTGTTGAGGTGTGAAAACGAAACCAAATGTAGACAGCTTTTTTGAAGACAGAGTCAGAAGGCTGGGACGCCGGTGGGAAAGACAAATGCAGATTTGACCGTTATCTTTTTGCAAAAAAGCAGAGGGGCTGTGTCTCTTTAGGACACCTGACACTGCTTCCCGTGGATGAGTATTTTCTGAAAAATCTTTTACTCCAATGCATTATTATAGTAATTATTATTTTTTCTGTCAATTGGTTTTTCTGAAGTTCATTTATGCCTCATGCGTTTTTCTGTTAACAGAAAGAAAACTGTAAATGAGGAATGGTTGTACTTTGGGGTTTTTTAATGTTTTTAAAATTTTTGTGGGGCTTTTGAAATAAGTATTGGAGGGTGGCCTGCCCACAAATGCCCCACCGTAGCTACGGGCCTGATGAGGAGGTAACATCAGTGGGAGGCCTTTATGCCTTGTTGTTGGTCCTCCAGAGGAACTGCCTGGCCACTGTGTGAGGCAGGATGCTGGACTAGCTGGGCCACTGGTCTGATCCAGCAGGGCTCTTCTTAATAATGTGTGGCTCCCTACAAGAGGCATAAAGTGGTAAATGCACACCCCCAGCTTTTCACAGACAAAACAAACAGATACCAGATACTACTGATATCACGGTCTATGTGAAATGTCAAATCAAATACCTTTAATAGCATATCAGTAAAATACATGGTATGATAAAATATGAGCAAGAAGCCATTACAGAGACAGCAAAATAAGACTGATCATGCAGAAAGCTTGTATCTATTTTTAACTGCTTCAGCCAAGAACCTAGCGACCAGAGCTGTGATGTCCAGGTTTGTGTCTTCTTATTTCCAATGCGGTGCTTGCGCACTTCAATGAGTCCCTGCCAGTCGTCCTAGCCTGTGACGCCTCTCCTTACGGGGTGGGGGCAGTGCTGGGGCACATCCTCCCCGATGGACATGAAGTGCCCGTGGCTTACTATTCCTGGACCCTCTCGGCTGCCGATCGCAATTACGCACAGATTGACCGAGAGGGTCTGGCAATAGTCGCGGGGGTTAAGAAGTTCCACAACTTCATGTACGGCCACCCCTTCACAATCGTGACTGATCACAAGCCCCTACTTGGCCTTTTCGCTGCCGACAAGCAGACACCCCAAGTCCTGTCACCCCACATGCTTCAATGGTCATTGTTCCCGTCCGGCTACCAGTATCGCCTGGACTACCACCCGGACAAGGTGTTGGGCCATGCGGACGCCTTGAGTAGGCTGCCCCTTCCGGCCAGGGACCCGGATCCGGCCTCGGTGCCAGAGGTCTTGGTATTGGACAGCCTCCTGGCCCAACCACTTCAGGCCAGAGACGTGGCGGCCCATTCTGCCTGGGAACCCCTTCTTTCCTGAGTTCTGGGCTGGGTGGTGAGGGGGTGGCCTGGCTGCCTACTGTGGGGGGACAGGGTCGTGGTCCCGAGGGCCCTACAGTCCGGGGTGCTGCACGCTCTACATGAAGCTCACCCAGGGGTAGTACGGATGAAGGCACTTGCCCGGTATTATGTGTGGTGGCCGGGAATAGACACGGAGATTGAGAGGTGGGTCTGGGAATGCCAGGCCTGCCAGGAAGTCAGAGCTAATCCACCCTGCGCCCCCACTCAGTCCTGGGAGTCCACCCGGAAGCCCTGGTCCCGTCTACACATAGACTTTGTGGGGCCTTTCCAAGGCTCTTGTTCCTGGTCACGGTAGACTCATACTCCAAGTGGTTGGAAATACGTCCCCATCTCAGGCCAGTGCCCGGCCGAACTCCTGATTGGCTGGAGACCGGCGACGTTGCTGGACCGACTGCACCCCAACCGCGAACCGGATGCGAGGAAGATGGTCGAGGTAAAGGACGCCCCAAGGGGGTTCTTCCCAGGGGACCTAGTCTACCTGAGGAACTACGGTGCGGGGCCAGAATGGATAGCCGGTCAGGCAGTGAGAATCACTGGGCCAGTCTCCTACGAGGTTTCCACAGAGGTCGGTCGAGTACTAAACAAACACATCGACCAGCTGAGATGGCGCCAGGAAGGAGGACTCCCCAGACCAGAGGTGGGGGCAGTGAGCCCGCTGGAGGCAGAGGCGGACCCAGAGTCTCCCAGCACCCGCGACACCCAGCTGCGAGACCCCACCGCAGGGTCAACAGGGGCAGCACCTCCGCAGCCGGCACTGCAGCCCACCGAATTCATGGAAGCCACCGGGCCAGCCGCCGGTACCCTGGAGTCGGTGCCAACTCCTCGACGTTCCCTGCGAGAGCGCTGAGCCCCTGCGTATTTAAAGGACTACGTTACCCAGGTGGGGACGGACTATGTGGGGAGGGGTGTTGTGTCCTGGGAACCGCCACGAGGCGGTGGCCAGGTGAGCAGAGCTTGATTCCTAAAGAACAATAGAGACTAGGCTTCTAAGGTTCACTAGGGGATTTTTAAATCACCATCCACCAGCTGAGATGGCGCCAGGAAGGAGGACTCCCCAGACCAGAGGTGGGGGCAGTGAGCCCACTGGAGGCAGAGGCGGACCCAGAGTCTCCCAGCACCCGCGACACCCAGCTGCGAGACCCCACTGCAGGGTCAACAGGGGCAGGACCTCCGCATCCGGCACTGCAGCCCACCGAATTCATGGAAGCCACCGGGCCAGCTGCCGGTACCCTGGAGTCGGTGCCAACTCCTCGATGCTCCCTGCGAGAGCGCCGAGCCCCTGCGTATTTAAAGGACTACATTACCCAGGTGGGGACGGACTATGTGGGGAGGGGTGTTGTGTCCTGGGAACCACCACGAGGCGGTGGCCAGGTGAGCAGAGCTTGATTCCTAAAGAACAATAGAGACTAGGCTTCTAAGGTTCACTAGGGGAACCAATAGAAACCTTGGAGGGGAATTCAACCCCCCCCAATGGGATCTAGGGGTGTTCCCTTGGATATGTATATAGTTGGCCACGCGGCCCTTTGTCTTTGTCTTTTGTAGTGTCAAGTACTGAGTAAACGTGTGTTTCTTATGTCGTTGTCTGGGTTGTGATGTATCGAACCGAGTACTTTACAGTCCCTTCCAACTCTATGATTCTATGATTATCCTGTCATTGTTAATACAATGTTTAGGGTATTGTGGAGAGGAAAGGAGTTTCTTATGTGGACCTGTGTGCAACTGACAATCCAAGATGATATGATGGATTGAATCTATCGATTTTAGAAGACAGATACATTGCTTTTCTTGGAAAGGGTCTTTGTTATACCAACCAATTAATATTTTTGAGGGGAAAATATTTAGCTGTGCCAATGTAAAAGCTTTATGATGAGAAGGTTGATCTAGGTAGTAAAAGTAACTGGCCATTTTCCCTTGCTGGATGGAGAGGTTTAGTTTGGCCTGAGGGGGGGGGGGGAAATAAAGCTGCAGAGGATTTAGCTTTTGAAATTCTAGGTCAGAAAGCCTTTGTTTAATGGTTTGAAAGATAGAGGATTCATTGAAGGGCAGGAAGAAATCAATTGAAAAGCCTAGTTGTTGGATTTTCTTTTCAATAGTTGAAAGCCAGGTAATACTATACAGAAGACAGGAAGGCCTGGCGTGATCTGGTCCATGGGGTCGCGAAGAGTCGGACTCGACTGTGCGACTGAACAACAACAAATACTATACGGATCACTTTTTACCTTGAAAGTAAAGAGTTTGAAGAAATTCTAAAATCTAACCTGAGCCGATATTAAAGGTTATCAGTCAAATTCTTGCTTCAATAAAATGCTGGCCCAGTTCTACACAGTTCTACACAATGTGCTTTTAGACTCCTAAAAGTTGTGGGAAATGTCTTGCCTGAATTTTCTCTAAGTTGTTGTTGAACGACTTTATCCAGACTGGGATGCCATAAAGCATCTGAGGTAGAACTTTGGCTTCAAAAATCTTAATTGCGGCAGGAACATATTGGTTACCATTAGTGAAGAAGAATTGTTTGAGCTGTGTAGTAGCCTACTTAGCTGCAGTGGTGATTTGGATCTGAGTTACCCAATTAAAATTATACTGAAATTATACTGAAAGGTGATGCCTAAAGGTGATGCTTTAAAGTTTTTTACTCTGTGCTACCTATAATCAATTTTTTTAAAATTCCAGCATTTGGAGAAAACTAATACTTTAGATTTTGAACACTTAATGACTAAAGTATTGTTTTGACAGTATTTATGAAAAGCTTGTAGGTATCTTAAAAGACCAACTCTAGAACAAGAAAGGATTGCACTTTGTTACTAATATCAGATGACACTGTCCTAAAAGGAAAAAGTTGTAGAGCTGCTTCTCTTTGTATTCTGCCGAAAAAAGGTGCAGCCAGGGTGGAAGGATTAATACAGGAAAGAAAATGGTTTACTGTGAGGGGGCCTCAAGTCACAGGTGACATGGCAACTCATTAGGTTTTTCAATGCAAGAGACAGTCGGAGGTGATTTCTTTTGCCTGGCTCTGCGTAGTGACCCTGGTATTCCTTGGTGGTCTCCCATCCAAATTCTGACCAGGGCTTAGCTTCCAAGATTGGGCTAACCTGGGCCATCCAGGTCAGGGCAGGTTTACTTTAAGAATGTGCAACTGCAGATGTTGGTCCTTCTGGATTCTTGTTGGCAGATACAATACCACAGCACTATGGCCAGAACCATATTTTAGTGCAAAGCCCCCCTTTCCACTGTCTGACTTTCCATGCCTCCCTTGCCTAGGGTTGTCAACCTCCAAGTGATGGCTGGAGATC
>NW_015167182.1:0-2785 GCF_001447785.1 Gekko japonicus
GAGTGTCTCTGCCAGCGCTGAGCGGTTTTTCAAGCTTACACCACTGCCTTTGGTAAGCAGGCAACACTCAGGGGAATAACGAACTGAGGGGTGTGTGGGTGGCACGGGTAAACATGCACTCACAGACATGTGCAGCCACACACATTTTTCTCACAACAGTGAGCTACCAGCATTAAAGTTGTGAGCGAGCAATTTGGCTACTGTATAAATTAGTTTGCTCTGGAGCCATCCTTTCTGAGCTAAGGCAAAAACGTGTGAGCCGGAGGCTAAAAAAACTGTGAGGTAGCTCACACTAACTCAGCTTAGAGGGAACACTGGTTCCGACCCTTCACCAGGCCGTAATAGTCTGGCAAAGCTGCAATGAGAATTGCAGAAATTGAACATGCTATACAGTCATTGAATACAGGTTGAAATCATATGGTGAAGCTTTAACAGCCCTCCTCCCTGAGCTGAGACAAGAAATGTGTGAGCTGGAGGCTAAAAAACGGTGAGCTAGCTCACACTAACTCAGCTTAGAGGGAACACTGGTAGCAGGTAGCGTGGAAGACCTCTGCCTGAGACCCTGGGTGTCAGGGTCCTTAGTCAGGTTATGCAACACAGGGCTTAATTAGAAGATAACTGTTTATTGGTAGATTCAGTAGAAGAGTCATGTGTACAGCTTGTGTCAGGAATGGCCTCTGACTTATACTAGAATAAAACACCCCCCCTGTAAGCATGAGCCAATGGATACATCTCGTGTGTGGGGGGAAAGCAAAAAGGCAAATCAAAAAGCCATTAACTTTCCCAGCCGAGTAAAGCTGCTGCTGGAGCATCTACAAGGCCAAGCATAAGATAGCAAACAGTTGGTGAGCCAGGGAGAGCTGAGACAGAAAACAGGAGGGTTACCCCTACACATTCCAGACCCATGACAGGGCTACCTCTGCCAGTCTGAGTAGACAATACTGAACTTGACAAACCAAAGGTCTGATTCAGTATAAGGAAAGTTCATATGTTCAGGTAATATGTGTACTGTTGGGTCCAGGTAGCCATGCTGTTCTGCCGGATGCCGTGACCTAACACCGGAAACACAATCAGGCGCCCGCCCTCGGAGGTACTAGTTTTTTACCCCGCATCTTCTGCAGGAAGCCTCAGGTTTGCCACGGGAGCTCTACACTTCCCAGATGTGGCGCTGTGATCGTGCCTGGAAAATCTGCCTATCTTCCGTCTCTGTAGCATGGCTAATGCTCCATGAGACCGCAGCCTAAGTAACTTTGTCAATCACAATTTTGTAAATCATTTAGTATGGTGCCTCTCTGTTGCCTGCACAGAAAAATTATCTTGAATAATTAAGTTTTGTTTAATTTGTGGGAAGCCAGGAGAGTGGGAGGCGTCCTGACCTCCTCAGGCAGGCCATTCCATAAAGTGGGGGCCACAGCAGAGAAGGCCCTGTGTTGACTTTGCCTGTCTGCAGGTTGGCACCTGAAGAAGACCTTGCTCTGATGAGTGAAGTTGTTGTGGCAGTGTATATGGGGAGAGATGGTCTCACAAATATGAGGGGCCGAGGCCTCAAAGGGTTTTGTATGCAATCGCTCACTGAGCCCAGTAACTGATGTGCTGCCGGTGGAGTGATTGTAGAATGGGAGCCTTCCCAGGGTGCTGCCGTCCAAGCTGAGTACCCAAAAGGTGCCCCTGAGTACTCTCTCTAACATCCAGGGCTACACTTCCTAATCCCCCTTCTTCATTGCCATCACGAGAAAGCACCCTCCCCTTTCGCCTTCTCCCCCCTGCCTGTGAGCTGGGTGTATATGCAGTCTACTCCCATAGAGCAGAATGGGAGCTCTCTTATTGGCAGCCAGAGCTGCCTGTCAAGGTTTGGAGGGCCAGTATTGGTGTTTCTGGGGCTGCAGAAGGACTGCAGAAGTCCATCCCTCCCAGGTCATCTTGAAACTTAATGCCTTGGTGCCAGGTTGTCTGGCCCACGGACCACTCCCATGGACCAAACAATTTTGGTGTAGTGGTTAAGTGCGTGGACTCTAATCTGGGAGAACCGGGTTTGGTTCCCCACTCCTCCACTTGCACCTGCTGGATGACCTTGGGCAAGCCATAGTTCTGACAAGAGCTGTCCTTGAAAAAGAGCAGTTTCTGTCAGAGCTCTCTCAGCCCCACCTACCTCACATGGTGTCTGTTGTGGGGAGGGGGAGGGAAAGGAGTCTGTAAGCCACTCTGAGACACCTTTGGGTAGTGAAGGGTGGGGTATAAATCCAATCTCTTCTTCTTCTCTTCTCTGCAAAACCCATTGCAGTCCATGGGCAGTCCATCAAAAATGTGAATGCACAAACCAGGCAAATGGACCATGGACCGGACCCCAGTCCATGACAAAACTCAGTCCATGGTCTGGACCGTCCCCATCCCGAGCTGGAGCTCCAGTGTCTCTGGAAACACATCTTTCTGATCTTGAAAACTCTAATCCTTGATCCATTTGAGCTGTCCATAGTTATTCAGGACACACAAAAGGAAATTCTGGGTGCGTTCATACGGGCCGTTTAGCCCGCATTCGGCCCACCTCAGAAATGGATTTTATCTGTGTGATAACATAGTCAACATCTGCCTCCCATCCCCAGCCATCACTTTCTGGCTCAAAACTGCTTTAACCCGGCGTATTTTGATACCAGGTCCCCAAGTGGTGTTTTCCTGATTCTCCAGTTCCAGCTGCATTTTCCCCCTGTTTGATCGCTTCTCCGGTGTCGAGCCACTTTTGATTTAAACCCCCTCCCCACTCGAAAGCTACCAGAGGCTTCTTCTTTTC
>NW_015167182.1:3607-17619 GCF_001447785.1 Gekko japonicus
AACTCCTTTGCATGTTAGGCCACACACCCCTAATGTAGCCAATCCTAATGAGTTTCTGCTGTTGGGTGTGGCCTATTATGCTAATGAGTTTCTGCTGGGTGTGGCCAACTTGGAAGCCAGCCGGAACTCCATTCCTGTGTGTTCCTGCCCAAAAATAGCCCTGATCCCTACTATTCACCAGGGTGACTTACAGGGAACCTCCAGAGGTAGCAGACTTCTAAATCCCACTGCCAGGAGGCAACATCAGGGGAAGGCCTCAGCCTTTATGCCCTGTTGTTGGATCGCCAGAGGAACTGGTTGGCCAGTGTGTGAAACACGATGCTGGACTACATGTACCACTGGTCTGATCCAGCAGACTCTTCTGATGTTCTTATCAGGTGAAGGCCTCGGCCTCTGAGTCCTGTTGTTGCTGGCCATCTAGAAAAACTGGTTGGCCTCTGTGTGAGACAGGAGGCTGGATTAGACGGACCCTCACTGGTCTGAGCCAGCAGGGCTCTTCTGATGTTCTTACGTTCTTATTCAGCGTTGCACTTGCTCAGAGGACTTTTCCATCCAATTTCATGTTTCTGGGTTCTGGGTAACAGACCCCATGCAGGGGCGATGGGTGGTGGCAGCTGGAGTCGATTTCCTCTAATAATCCTTTTTTTAAAAAAAATTCCCTCTCAGCAACTGGCACACGGCTTTCTGCAGATGGATCCTGTTGGCACGCTTACAACTCAATATGTTTGGCACCAGAGTTTTGAGTCAGCCATCCTAGCCAGGAGGTCTAGAGTGCGGTCATCCCTGTTGTTTTACAAATCGGATCCTATTCTGGGTCTCATCCTTGCCACCACATAGATTCTATTTTCCAGTCTTCTCAAAGAAACATGCCAACATCTCTGTCACATCCTTGATCTGTGGCTGACTGGTTTCCTGGGAGATAGGGGATACAAGGCCCTGTCTGTTCACACTCCTGATCTCAATTATCTTTTTTTTTTTTAATGCATGATTCTACTGTAGCAAATGCACCTTTCTTTGCGTTGTATGGCTTTCAATTATTTTGTTATATCTTGAAAAAGAATCAACATCCTGCTATTTATTTTATTTCACAGTGTGCATGCAAAGAGATTTGGGCTGTAGTGATAGCCTTTTTGAGATTTTAAAATCTCTGTGGCTATTCTTTGTGGGATTAAACCTTTTGTTTATGAAATCCCTACAACTGTTTCTGAAATTCCTATGATCATTTTAATGGAGAGTTCATGAGGCAGTTGCCAAAAAAGTTTGGGGGGGATCCTTATATAGGAGAATATAAATGCCAATGGCAAAAAGGCTAAAATTATATTCCAAAAATTGTGATCAAATTATAAATATTAAAAACTGTGCATCATACATCAATTTTGTGGCTCTATTTATTTATTTATTTATTTATTCATTCATTTGGGTTTGTATTCCACCCTCCCTGCAAGCGGGCTTAGAGCGGATCACATCATAGAATCGTATAGAATCATAGTATGTTAGAGTTGGAAGGGACCTTGTAGGTCATCTAGTCCGACCCCCTGCCCTCCGCAGGAGCATACCCAAAAGATAGCCCTACAACATACCCAAAAGATGGTCGTCCAGCCTCCACTTGAAAAGGTCCACCGAAGGAGCATCCACCACCTCCCGAGGCAGACTGTTCCACTGCTCAACCACTCTTACAGTTAGGAAGTTTCTTCTGATATGTAGCCGGTAATGACTCCCTTGTAATTTCCACCCATTAGATCTAGTCTTGCAATCCGGAGCAAGAGAGAATAGATCTGCTCCATCTTCTACACGACAGCCGTTCAAATACTTGAAGACGGCAGTCATGTCCCCTCTAAGCCTTCTCTTTCCCAGGCTAAACATATCCAACTCTTTCAGCCTTTCCTCATCATAGGGTTAGGGTTACTAATATAACAATATTTAAAACAGCTAGGTAATACAATATAAAACAGCTGCATATAAACACAAACACAGTTTCATCTGGAGTGGTTGGGTCCAAAGATCTTCTTAATCTGGCCCGAATAATGATGGCAGACTTCAGTGAGGGAGGCTGACTTCATTGGTCCCCTTCTGACTCAGCATATGTATCTAGTGTAAAAAAAGGCCTTTATAGTAAAGATTACACTTGTATGCATGGAGATGTCACACTCTTACCATCATCATCCTACAATCACCTTACTGTATAAGGTACAGTTATAAATGACATAGAATACATGTAAACCAAACCAAATGCATTTTGGCTGTGAGGCCTTCCTCCGTAGTAGAGATCCTGTATATAGTAACTTCATGAGTCACACAGAGGCATCCTAGGCATGAGGAAACCAACCTGAAAAGATTCAATCCAGCTGAATGCCATTCATGGCCAGACCCAGTCTGTAGGCACTCAGCCCGGATTCAGATCGAGACCTGGAAGGCTTGACCTTGAAACTATGCAAGGGAGCAGGTGAAGACTGATGTGCAGCGAACAGAAGCTACTGCACGGTTGACTAGGAAAAGGAAGAAGACCTCTCATCCCTTTTTCTTAGTCCTCCAGTTCAGTTGGTTGGTGCTGGACTCAGGTCCCATCTTAGTGATGCTGGGGCCTTGGGCAAAGGTCCAGGATGGGGCCACAGAATTACTGCCACCACCCACCCCACCCCCCGATGGAGTCAAGCAAAGAATGCCCTCACTCCATGTCAGGTGGGTGGGAGCCAGCAGGGCCACTGGAAACCAGCTGCTGGTGTAGGATTGCCAAGTCATTGCAGTCGCCACAGCGGGGGACTCCTGGGAGGCAACTGGAGCGCCGCACGCACATCACCAGGAAGTGACGTTAGGACGCTGGGCATGCTGGGGGCGGGGCCACAACCCTCGGAGGGAAAACCATAGAGTTTTCCCTCCGAGGGTCGTGACCCTGCCCCCAGCATGCTCAGTGTCCTAACGTCACTTCCTGGTGATGCGCACGTCGGGGCGGGGTTCCCCCCGGGGCCCGATCTGCCGGTGGCAGGGAATGGGCCTCTGGAGCGGGGTTTTCCCCGCCCCCCCGGGGGACTTGGCAGCCCTATGCTGGTGTCCCAGAGGGGGCGGGTGCAAGCGGCAACAGGAGCATGCTCTTCTTCTTTACCCTCCTCCTTTGAGGGGTGGGTGGAGCTGTGGGCATTTGTGACCCCTCCAAGCTCAGGGAAAATGCCCCTTTTGCCCATTGAGTAAGACCATCCCTGGCTGGACTAGATAGAACACTGGTCTTAACCAGTGTTCCCTCTAAGCTGAGTTAGTGTGAGCTAGCTCACAATTCTTTAGCCTCCGGCTCACACATTTTTGCCTTAGCTCAGGAAGGATGGCTCCAGAGCATTGGTCTGAACCAGCAGGGCACTTACTAAAACCAGGTTCCTATTATTTATACCTTGACTGGTCAGTCCCTAGTCTTCATACTGTCTTCCTGTATGAGAAAAACACCTTCTGCATTTGCAAAAAGCTCTGGGACCTCAACACACACACACAATGGGTTGGGTTCGGCCAACTTTTTCACTCATTCTCACCTAATTCCATTCCTTATTACAGGCCTCATTCCACATGGCTTTTGACCAGGCAGGTTCCATTATCCCTATGGTGGTCAAAAGGCCCTCCTCTCTTTTTTTCACCCATTGGGAAAGCTATTTGGATCTAATCCAGTAGCTCTCTGGACTAGGTTCTAACTTCATACCTTTGAAGCTCCTGTTTCAGGTCATGCAGTCCATGAGACCTACCAACCACTGAAGGTAGCCCACCAGGGACTTATTTTTCTGCTTTAGCCACCTGCCTGATTCCATACTGATAGGGGAAGGGTGTTTATATGTGAACGACATGGAATCATCTTGAGTAACCCAGCTATTTAAAAAAAAGGATACACCTACACGTTCTTCTGAACAGGGCTATTCACAAGACAAACAAAAATTATTCCAAACAGCATGGCTTCTTTGGGATCACGACAATGATTCAGAATTATTTGCTTTCATTTTAAAAACATTCTTAAGGTAAATACATGTTTAATGCAGTTCAGCAACTAACAATTATTATTATTTTCTTAGATAAAAACACCAGCCCACAACACTTTTTTTAAATTAAATGTACTTAATACTATTTCTGACTCCTTAAGAAAATTGCAGCCTTTCCAATGAAAAGTGCCTGCCTAATCTGTGCAACAAATTAGATAAATTATAACCCATTTTGTGTGTGTGTGTGTGTGCGCGCGTTTGTGTATATGTATAATATCCACCTACACAAACAAAATTATGGAGGTTCTTCTTACAGACTTAATATATAATTGTGCTATTATGAGGGTTAAACTATTAATTATTGTGAAGAGAGGGAGCAGAAATGCACAACCTGTGTTAAAATAACAATACAATTTTTTTGATCGCACACACCACGGATTCTGTTTATCATTATTTTGAATAAGACTCTTTAAGAAATGATAATGCATGAATTCCTGATAAGAGAATATGAGCTTGCATTGATGCCACAAGGCCTTTGCACAACATTCTAGCAATGTGAAGATTCTCAAAAGCTGGGTTACATGCAAATTGTTATTCACGTTCCAAGGATCTGATCTTTGCATGCTCCTTCCTTCCTTCCTTCCTTCCTTCCTTCCTTCCTTCCTTCCTTCCTTCCTTCCTTCCTTCCTTCCTTCTTGATAGCCCACTTCATCTCAAAGCCTTTGGTGGTTAATTAAAAAGATAAATTAGTGCACTAGTTAGAGCAGTGATACTCAGTGGCTCAGGAGCCACCTGTGGCTTCTGAGCACCAACCCCCAACATGGCATCTGCCCCACTTTTCAGAAAACTGGGCAAGGCTCTTACCCCATGAGGCTTGTGGGTTGGCAGATGGGGCTCACTTGGCACCTAGAGAGGTACTTCTAACCACCCCATGTCTTGCAACACTAGAGTTTGACTTGAAGGAGACTTTGAACATAGGGAAGCATGTGTCGTCTAACACCCAGCCTAAAGCTTCCACACTGTTTTGTGCCCTTGCTAAAGTTCAACAGGGGCTTGCTAAAGTTCAACAGGGTTAGAGTGAGAGAAGCCTACAAGCTCAGAGGTACATGTAACATTAAATACTAATATCTCATTGGATGTGTGTTTGGTCAGGTGTCATGGAGGGCATTCAGTGATGGTAAGTGCAAATGTGTCTGTCCACCAGCTATGGAACCTACAGTTTCGGGCCAGGTCCGAGGAGGCCTGAGTTAATCTCTTACTGAATGATTTGGGATGAGTCGTACTCTTTCTCAGCTTAACTATTTCACATGGTTTTTAGTACAAAATGAGAGGATCCTGTACACTGGCCTGAAATACATGGAGGAAGGGTGGGCTAATAGCATGGCAGATAGCTTGAACGTTAACCATTCAGCTCACTGGATGACCTTGGGTCTGTTACTGCCTCTCAGCCTAACCTACCGTGCTGCTGCAAAAATAACTATATTGGAAAGGGGCTTGGGAGGAATGGGAGAACCATGAAATGAGCAAATAAATAATAAAAAGAGTACACACTACAATACACCTTTTCTTTTAACATTCAGGTGGCAAAAAAATCTTTATTTCTATGGATACTTCAGGTATCTATACGAAGATTCTCGGCAGTGATAGGAATTATTGTTCTGTTTTCTCTCTCTGGGTGTAGTTGCATAAGCATTGTTGATCTAAAGCTATATGATGTCCCACCCCCTGTAGTATAGCTTTAAGAACTATAAACATCCACCAGGAGAACACAGATGTCAGTTATTTGTCAAAACATTTTTATCTTGCCTTTCTCTTTGTGGCTCCCAGTGGCTTTGCACGTCGTTCTATGAAAACAAAAATATAAAAGATATAATTCATAAAAGACTCTGCAAGAAACCCACACCTGCCATTCTGGTGCTCCAAACAGCACAACACGGTCAAACTTCCCAAAATGCTCTAAAGGGGACTCCCCTTCCTCTTCAGAAAGTTTCCCAGATCAGTGCAGATTTTAAATCTTATAGCTGGTTCAGGCGACTAGACCCTGTTTCATTGTGCTCAGTCGCAGATAAGTGTTTTTAATGTTTTTAATTGGTTTTAAACTGGTTTGAAACTAATTTTAACTGATTTTAGTCTCCCACTTAAGAGGTCTGCTTTTTATCTTGTTTTGTTGAGTGAGGAGCAAGCAATACCGAGTTGTGACTCAGCAAACGTGGAGACCTCCAAGTTAATTTTATCTTATTTCACCTTATTTCACTTAACTTATCTATTTGGTCCCTCACTTTGTTTTACCCTTTTCTAGTACAATAGCTTCTAAATTATAACTGGTTAAAATGGACTTGACCTAAAAAAAAAAAAAAATCTGTTTAAAATATGAAATCATATTGTACAGAGGTTTAACATATTCCTCTTGAGTTTCCATCTAGGTGAATATTTCGTTATGCTTGAACTTTTGCCTGATGTCCATCTCATCGGTCATAATCAGGAAGCCAGTTGTTTGGAGAATAGTTTGGATCAGGGGTCATTTCCTGCAGGAGCGCACAGGAGCGGAGCTCCGGCAGTAAAGAGCCCAGAGGGCGGGCACATAAAACAAGCCCCACCCCCTGCTCCCAGCAGCCCTCATTCAGAGCAAGAAGCAGCCAGGTAGGTTGCAGAGCCCCCGAGCCCAAAACAGTCCAGTGGCACCTTTAAGACCAAGTTTTTTTCAGGTACAAGCTCTCCCTCCTCTGCGAGGACAGATCTGCATGTCCCCCCCCCCATAGCTAGTAATCCAAAACAGTCCAGTGGAGCCTGAGCGGTGGGTGTTGCCTTCTGACATACTTCCGGTGATGTCAAGGGGTGTGGCATATGCAAATAAGTTATGCTAATGAGTTGTGCTAATGAGCTCCTGCGCCTCTTTTTCTACGAAATGACCCCTGGTTTGGATGTCTCTCAGTGAATCCTGATGTGTCCATACGTGTGATGTTCTCACACTGTTGCACTTTCTTGTTGCTGTTCTGTACCCTACCATCTGTTGGTTTGCTGCCACCACCTCCAGTTTGTAAAAGGGTATGTAGGAAACTGGGGGGGGGAGTCAGCTTAAAATTCTTGAATTGATGATTACTGCTTAGCATTTCAATTTCTGCTCATGAACCAAACAATTCCTTGTGCTAGTGGTTCAAATGGTTCAATTGGTCCTTGTGATAATTCTTCAAATGAATGTCACTGATTGCCTAACTTCAAAAAGCAGACAATGCATTTTATCCAATGTCGGTCATTGCATCTTACTGCGCATGCCCAAAGAACATATGAGGGACAAGTGATTCTATGCTTTACTATTGTTACTTTCATTGCTATTCTTATCATAAACATTTTTATGCCTCCTTCCTCCCAATCAGGTTCTACAAAGTAGCAAACACAGAACAAATTAAAACATGTGAGCAATTAGAAATAAAGTTAAAATGATAACTTAATTCAATTAAAACACATAAACAAATGACACCCTTGGAGGTATGCCTGATGAAACAAAAATTCTTCATCTGCTGATGAAAGAAAAAGATGGGTTGTTTTTTATGTCCCACTCCTCACTACCTGAAGGAGTCTTGGAGCAGCTTACGTGAGCTGCGGTGGCTCAAGTGGTTAAGATGCTGAACTGCAGGCTGTGGAAGGTCGGTAGTTCAGCAGTTCGAGACCCGGGGGCCGCATGACGGAGCGAGCTCCTGTCTCTAGTTCCAGCTCCTGCCAACCTAGCAGTTCAAAAGCAAGAAATTGCAAGTAGATAAATAGGTACCACTTCGGTGGGAAGGGAACAGCGTTCCGTGCGCCTTGGTGTTTAGTCATGCCGGCCACATGACCACGGAAATGTCTTTTGACAGCGCTGGCTCTTCAGCTTGGAAATGGAGATGAGCATCGCAACCCTAGAGTCAGACTCGATTGGCTTTCGAGCAAGGGAACCGTTACCTTTACCTTTAAAGTTGGTCAACACAGTAGTGAACTTTTGAATAATGTCACCGAGGAATGTTGAGGTGATCTGATCAGCAACTCACTTTGCATAATAATAATAATAATAATAATAATAATAATAATAATAATAATAATAATAATAATAATAATAATAATACTTTCAATTTATTGATCGCTTTTTCCCACTCATGCGGGCTCAGAGCGATTTACAGTTACTCAAAGACAATGGACTAACAATATATTCGTGGGGATAGGGAAGACAACATACATTATTAATCACACACGCTGTAGCTGGTCGGAGGATTCATCTGCCGGCTGTATCAGTCTTGTCCCGAAGGCATGTATTCTGTCGGCTGGCTGATGACGTCAGGGCTCACGGTGTCGCACTGCCACACTGCCACCGCCTGGCCGATTCACTCCACTGCAGGGAATGCCAAAACAGATTTTTCCACTTTTTTTATCTCGCACAGCAGACGACACACACTGGCAGCTAACCCCTCCCCAGGGGAGTGGTGTGCCCACCCCCTTACGGGTGGTCCCAAATTTATCTACTTGCCGAAGCTTTCGAATCACTGGGTCGACAATGAGCTAAGGACAAGGCTTGGCTGCTCACACCAGCGCGGGAGTAGAACTGACAAAGCTTGGCAGGTCAGATATTATAATTATGCAGGGGATTTACCCACTGCTCCATAAAAAAAAATAACCAAGTTATGTTCACCTGCTGAGTTCTCAGCACACCTGGAGGAAATGTTAGCAACTGGAGGGGTGCCTGTGTGGGAGAAATCCTCTCCTTAGCAAAAAAAAAAAAATGTTTCACTAAGCAAAATCCTTTTTTCTCCCAGTGGGTTTTAATGATATTTTGACTTGGCAGGTCAGATACTCTATCTTGTTATGGCTCTTTAAAAGCTATCTTTGCCTAGAAAACTATCTTTGCCTAGAAGCACAATGTGGTGATTCTCTCTCATCCTTTCGACAGCAACATATGTAAGATTATACTCGCAGCTAATGCACCCTAATGATCAAAAGTGGATTTAAAAGCACTGGTAAGAGTTTTCACCTGTTTGAAAAGTGGAATTGGGTTTAGTGTTTTGTACGCCATTTTAATGCTGCACTAAAGGAACCGTTTCACCGCTCTCTTTTGGGTTTAACCCTGATTTTTTTTGGGGGGGTCATTGCAGATGGTTTTAAAAGGGATTAGACAGATTTATGGAGGAGGGGTTGATCAGCGGCTACTAGCCATTGCGAGCAAAGGAAGCCTCACTATATAGAGGCAGTAAGCCACTGAAACTCTGATATCCCTCAGGTCATCAATTTGGTGATTCCCCCAGGAAAAACAAAGGGATTTGGACTATCTTCTCCAAGTCCCTTTTGAGAATGTCAGTAGCCCATCATGGACAAGGAGCTGAATACCATTTGTCCCAATGGAGTTCCAAGCACAGGGGAAGTATGAGTGGGTTAGAAGATTTGTGCATTTGTGCGTGTTCAATCAATGCATGCTTACGAGTAACTGCAGCTCATGGATTAGAGATGAGTTGGATACGGAGCATAGTTCACTCTAGCCTCCCACTGTCATTTTAATCCATCTGTAATCTACCAATTTCCTACCATCTGCATCTCCCTCTTGAAGGCTGGCACTGAGCAAATACACCATGTGATTGAAATGCTTAAGGAATTCCTGGTGACATACTGTTTAGTCGTGATGGACTGACCTCTGCTCAGTGACCCTGCGTAATGGCCACATCTGCTTTACTGAGAACCATGGTGAGGAAAACAGAGTTTATTCCAGCTGTGAGTGTGCAACTCTAGTATTTCTCTGGTTTAAAATGCAGGACGCTAAAATCACCCTCAAAGGCATAAAAAGGTCACAATACCGTATTGCTTTGATTTCTTGATTTAGGCATGGATGCTAATAATAACTTGATTGATAATAATTTTAGAGCCAGTCTCGTGTAGACTGTCTAGAACCTGGAGGAACCCAGTTCAAATCCCCATGTTGACATGGAAGCTTGCTGGGTGTCCATGAGCCGGTCCGTCACTCTTTCTTAGCCTACCTGACAGGGTTGGGTTGTGAAGATAAAATGGAGGAGGAGAAGGAACGATTATGTAAGCCACTTTGAGTTCTCACTGGGGAGAAATCTGGATGTAGCCTGTCCCAACATCGGGATGCCAGAGCCCCACCCAGCCAGCCTACCACCCTACGAGCCGCCCCTTCGGGGCCCAAGGCATCCCGGCCTGTCACCTGGAGCCCCAAAGTGGTGAAGTCGGTGGCTTTTGAGGGCCACCAGGAAACCACCACCAGAGGAGAGGCCCTCAAGGATCGTGGCAGACCACTGCCACTACTGAGCTGCATGTCGGCCGCTGCCGCCCCCCGCAAATGGCATTGGCTCCACCCAGTGCCAGCTGATGGGCACAGGCCCACCTGAGAGTCAGAGGCCACTTTCCAGACCCGCTGAATGTGGTGGGTTCTCCCCCAGGTGAGGAGGGAGCAAAGGAGCCTGCCCTAGGAGCATGGGGCAGCATCTCCAGCTAACAGGGGGGATGAGGCCATGGAGAGGAAGCCCAAGAGTGGATCCAGGTGGGAGGGACTGGGAAGGGGGACTGGGGCAAAAGGAAGGGCTGCAGATGGTCGAGGAGGACTGCTCTGGGAGTCTCACAGCCATACACCAGAGAGACAGAACTGGTAATGAGACCCAGGAGGGACGTGTGTGAAGGGAGGTGACGTAGCCCCCTTCCCTGTTCATATGGCTGAGACCCCTGCAAGCCCCAATAGGGAGGGGGGTACCTAGACAGAAGAAAGCTTACAGGGGCAAGTACCACCCTTTGTCTTGTGACAGCCAATTAATTAATAATCTACTTGAAATCTCTTGGTCTATTGCAGGGGTGTCAAACATGGGGCCCGGGGGCCAGATGAGGCCCCCGGAGGGCTTCTGTCAGGCCCGCAGCGGAACTGGCTGTCTTCTGCTTCTTCTTCCAGTTCTGCTGCTGTTGCGTCATCGTAGGTTTGCAGCTTACAGATACACACCTGAACAGCATACTCAAGATTGCAACAGCACAGACATTTTGATGCAGTAATTCAGAGCAAGAGGTGTCAGTTATCAGACACTGTTAAGTAAACAAAATATTGCAAGAGTGCTAATGATTTAAGCATGTTTTTATTTTAAGTAAAAAAAAAAAGCCCTTTGTGTTTGTGTCCTTGTAAGGTTTATATCTCCGCTACATGGCATTACATTTATATGGATTGTTTGTGTTTTAACTGATGCTTTGTATTTATGTTTTATTGTGTATGAATACTGCTTGTCAGTTTTGGAAGCCGCCCTGAGCCCGCTTGCGGGGAGGGCGGGGTAAAAGTGGAATGAATAAAAAAATAAATAAAATTTTATGGCACACATGGTCCAGCCCAATAAGGTCTCATTTATGTCAGATCCGGCCCTCATAACAAATGAGTTTGACACCCCTGGTCTAGTGTATGTTCATTTTCCTTGTTCATCCATGGCCTATGGCCAAAATTCATGTGATGCGAATGCTAAGAACAAAAGTTGTAAGCCACTCCGGAGAAGATCGATCAATGTTCTGGGTGGCAGACATGATTATCATACAGACCTGAACTGGTTTAGCAGTCACCTTTCAGAGAATTAAAATAGTGATGACAGTTCCATGATTGGGAGTCGGGACTAGAAATCTCTGACAGAATTCTCGTTATCCTTATGTGACCACCAGTCTCAGGATTCTTTTGGCAGTGCATCCCACTTAAAATGCTGTTGAACTAGTATTGTTTTATAGAAATACAGGTGTAGCTCAAAAGCAAAAGGGGGGGGGAGTAATAAAATAGGGACATTTTTCTGAATAATGAGCACCAAATGTACTGTGGAATCGTGGACTTGTATTTGCATACCTATTTCCCCACAATGCCTACTTAAACTTTCAAAGATTACCAGTGATTATGCGGGCAAAGAAAGAGATTTGCATTTCATTGTCCAATAATTGTCCTCGTGGATGGATAGGAAAAGGTGTTTGTATCAGAGTTCTGTTAAGAAGCTCTTTCGTATCGTGCCTTCCGTGAGAATGGAGCAGCATCATGACCTTTGTCCTTTGCCAAATACATCCAAAGTAATGTAGTTTCAGGTGGGTAGCCATGTTGGTCTTTAGTAGAAGGGCTAGATTCGAGTCCAGTACTACCTTGGAGACCAACAAAATTTGGGGGGGGGTATAAGCTGCGGTGGCTCAAGTGGTTAAGACGCTGAACTGCAGGCTGTGGAAGGTCAGTAGTTCAGCAATTCAAGACCCGGGTGCCGCAAGACAGGGTGAGCTCCCATCTCTAGTTCCAGCTCCTGCCAACCTAGCAGTTCGAAAGCAAGAAATTGCAAGTAGATAAATAGGTACCACTTAGGTGGGAAGGTAACAGCATTCCGTGCACCTTGGTGTTTAGTCATGCTGGCCACATAACCACAGAAACGTCTTCGGACAGTGCTGGCTCTTCGGCTTTGAAACGGAGATGAGCACCGCAACCCTAGAGTCGGATTCGACTGGCTTTCGAGCAAGGGAACCTTTACCTTTACTATATAAGTTTTTGAGATTCAAATCTCCCTTCGTCAAGTGTCTAAGGCAGGGGTGTCAAAAATAAGGCCCGGGGGCCGGATCTGGCCCATCCAGGGCTCTTATGCGGCCCGTGAGCAACGAATGCAAGGAAGGGAGTGCTGGGGGGGAGTGGGCGGAGCTACGCCATTGTGACTTCAGCATGGCAGAACAACCTTGTCTGTGGCAATCAAGCATCATGGGAGCTTCTGCCCATGCTGGCTGCACTGCTGCCTCTTCCAGTCCACCTATGTGGGTTTACCTCTGCACCACCACCCCTCCCAGCCCATGGGGCCTTGCAGTGAGGATACACCAACTTGGAACTTACCAGCTTCTGTCCTTTATGCAGTTTCTGTCTCTGGTACCTGGCATTATGTCTTATGGCCCGGCCTGACAAAGTGACATATATGTGACAGCGAGCTGCCAAAGAGATCTGTGTGTATCTGAAATACCTTCCCATGAGCTCCCTTCCTCCCCCCCCTTAGTGCTTCTACTTTCTTGTCTCATGGCATCATGCATTCCTTTCTGTATGCTAATGCTGCTTTGAACTATCATAATCTGCAAGGTCACAGGTGGTGGAGAGTCGGCTTCGCTTAGTCTATAATGAACTAGAGTGCACGTTGAGCTTAATTGTTTATCATTTAGAGAACCGTTTCTTTCCCAGGCTCTAGGCGCGATTTTGATGGCACAACCGCAGGAGCGGGAACCATGTCCATTGGTTATTGCTTTTATGAAATTGCTTTATCATCCTTGCACCTGAATGTAGTGGTCATTCTAAACAGTACCCTTGTTCCAGTATCATCACAGCTTCAATAAATATTACTTTGCTTCAAACGTGTATTGGATTGATAGCTGTGGGATCGGACAACATGTCAGATTCGGCCCTCGTAAGAAATGAGTTTGACACCTCTGGTCTAAGGTTATACCCTGAAAATCCCGTGGGTCTCTAAGGCACCACGGGACTCAAACCTAGCTCCAAAATAAAATGAACAACATCCAGTGGCGCCGTCGCAAAGTTCAAAAACGAAATAGGTGCACTTTGAGAGGGAGTCGTGGGAAATATCACCCAAGGGAACGTCTAATGTTAAGTCTTGCCCCCTAAATAATGTGACCGCACGTGTCTGGATCCGGTGTGCTATTAGCTGTCTGTCTGCATATCTGTCTGTAAATGTCAGCTGGATTGCCTTGCCTTGCCTTTTCACTTAGCTGCCCAGACTTCGCTTTATTGATCCCTCTCCCCCTCCCGATTCATCTGTCCACCTGGCTCCTATCTTTGTGCAGCTCGCGTGGTCATCACTCTTGGTGCCAGCGCGACTGTATAATGAAACGTGCGCTCCGCTATTCTGAATACGTCTTTGGGGGGTTCGCTGCTGGTGGAGCTGGAAGCTGCCTGTCCTCGGTGAGTGATGCGGCTCTCGAATGCAGAGGCATAAAACAAAAGAGGGGACACAAACGGCCAAGGCTGCCAGCCAGTCTGCTGTAGGTGGCACTAGCAGATGGGAGCAGAAAGCCTTCCGACTCCATCCAGGTAACCCTGGAGAGATGCAGTGT
>NW_015167182.1:18484-18668 GCF_001447785.1 Gekko japonicus
TGTGACTGCTCAGGGCACCCTGCATTAAAGCATTGTTTAATCAAGCATTGTTGCCAGTCGAGAGCTTCTCTAATTCTATTACACATCTTTGTACCACAGAGATTTCTGGATTAAATCTGAATCTTCCGCCGTACACACATAAAAGCTTATCTTTTAATACCTCATCTCCCGTGGTGTCCCTCTT
>NW_015167182.1:18687-18856 GCF_001447785.1 Gekko japonicus
GGTCTTGAACTGCTGAACGACTGACCTTCCACAGCCTGCAGTTCAGCGTCTTAACCACTTGAGCCACCGCAGCTCCATCATTTACTTGTGTACTATACCCTTAATGAACTTGAAGTATTACTGAGGTGTACTTCTGGCCTGGATGAATCACAAGCGGGAATTAAGATTG
>NW_015167182.1:19033-25057 GCF_001447785.1 Gekko japonicus
CTTCATGACTTAAACCCCTCCCCCTAGACATTCCACTTTAACTTTTACGGACCATCAGAACAAAATTTGAGTCCAATGGCACCTTGAAAGTTAACAAAGTTTTATTCTGGGTGTAAGAAGGGGAAGTCCTGAAAGTAGTGACAGACTTCACATTCCTGGGATCCAAGATCACCACAGACTGTGACAGCAGCCATGAAATTAAAAGACGCCTGCTCCTTGGGAGGAAAGCCATGGCGAACTTAAACAGCATGATAAAAAGTAGAGACATCACCCTGCCAACAAAAGTCCGCATGGTCAAAGCAATGGTATTCCCAGTAGTCATGTATGGCTGCAAGAGTTGGACTATAAGGAAGGCCGAGCGCCGAAGAATAGATTCTTTTGAACTATGGTGCTGGAGAAGACTCTCGAGAGTCCCTTGGACTCCAAGAAGATCTAATCAGTCAATCCTAAAAGAAATCAACCCTGACTGTTCCCTGGAAGGCCAGATAATGAAACTGAAGCTCAAATACTTTGGCCACCAAATGAGAAGGGAGCACTCACTGGAAAAGACCCTGATGCTGGGAAAGATTGAAGGTCAAAGAAGACGGAGATGGCAAAGGATGAGATGGTTAGACAATGTCATCGATGCAACGAACATGAGCACCCACTGGAGAAGACCCTGATGCTGGGAAAGATTGAAGGTCAAAGAAGACGGGGACAGCAAAGGATGAGATGGTTAGACAGTGTCATCGATGCAACAAACATGAAATTGAGCCAACTTCAGAGAATGGCGGAAGACAGGAGGACCAGAACATGCTTGAATATGATGAAAGGCTCCTCATTGAGGAAGACATTTGACACCAGGAGGTTTGAGGGAAATGAACTGTAAGGTCGAAGGGCAATGAAATGAAGGAAGTACATGGTGGCATTCAAATCTAATTGGGGGGGAAATGCAGAGACCATTCACTAATTGTGCTGAGTTAGCAAACATTCAGATGGACCCAGATCTCTTGTGCTATGCTTTGCAAAGGCAGAAAAGATAATGTGGAGACAGAATCACTTTTACAGAACACGAGCAGACAGTAAGCAGTCATTAGTTGTTGTAGATTTTCCGGGCTGTATGGCTGTGGTCTTTGCATTGTGGTACCTGATGTTTCACCAGCAGCTGTGACTGGCATCCTCAGAGGTATAACACAGAAAGATGAAGTACGCTCTATGTCAAGGTGAGATGAAAAATGGTAGGCAGGTAATTTATATCTACTCAGGAAGGTGGGGTAGGGCTGAGTCATTGTCTTGTGGGAGTCCCCCAGGCCGAGACATGCTAATGGAGGAGCTTTCCTGAGGAGGTTCTTTTGCATATGGATTGGCTGTTGAAATTCTAATCTTATCTGTAGTGCTGTTGTAAAATGTTGAGAATTTTGTGCTTTTCAGGAGAGGAAACCATGCCCTATTTATTTTTAAACTCTCTTCTTTCCTGTTGAAATTTTAGCTCATCTGCCTGTACAAAGACTGTTGCGGAAATCACCCATCAGAGCTAACCCTAAGGGTTGTATCCTTCCAGTCAGCTAAGGGGCTCTTTTGCTGATGGACTGAACCTCTCACCAGTGACAGACACCACTGTTAGCTGAGCACAGTGGTAGGATACAATCCCATGCTTCTACAGAGAAATAACATGACATAACGTTTATGAGATTCTTGGGCTTAGAATCAGAGCCTGAGGCTGGGGAGAATTTGACTGAGGAGTCCCCATGGCCTGGCGTCTGCTCAGGACTTGGATCCTTCTGATTGGGAAAGAACTAGAAGTGTGCAACACCAGCCCCCGAATCTGCCAGAGAGTAGGAAGGTGGGCAGCCATGTTGGTTGATAGCAATAGAACAAAGTTAGAGTCCAGTGGCACCTTTAAGACCAACAAAGTTTTATTCAAGGGGTAAGCTTTCGTGGGCATGCACGCGTCATCAGACAATTCATCAGAAATTCCATTTCATTGACTGAGGAAGTGCACATGCACATGGAAGCTCACACCTTGAACAAACCTTTGTTGGTCTTAAAGGTGCCCCACTGGACTCTAACTGCATTTCCTTGGTAATACTAAAGTCAAAAGCAGTTGTTGTTGTTCAGTCGCACAGTCGAGTCCGACTCTTCGCGACCCCATGGACCAGATCATGCCAGGCCTTCCTGTCTTCCGCCGTCCTCTGACGTTGGCTCAATTTCATGTTCGTTGCGTCGATGACACTGTCCAACCATCTCATCCTTTGCCGTCCCCGTCTTCTTTGACCTTCAATCTTTCCCAGCATCAGGGTCTTCTCCATTGAGTGCTCCCTTCTCATTGGGTGGCCAAAGTATTTGAGCTTCAGTTTCATTATCTGGCCTTCCAGGGAACAGTCAGGGTTGATTTCTTTTAGGATTGACCGATTTGTTCTTTTTGCAGTCCAAGGGACTCTCAAGAGTCTTCTCCAGCACCATAGTTCAAAAGAATCTATTCTTCGGCACTCGGCCCTCCTTATAGTCCAACTCAAGCAGTACCGTGGTTCAAATTTATTAAATTCGACCATTTTTGAACTCCCTATATCATTACCATCTCTAATAATAATCTTAGAGCATCCTTTATAGTTATTTCAATCTATGCCCTTGGCATTATTGTCCGGTCATTATTCTCAAATTCTAATGGCCCAAAGAGTGCCTTTGTGGATCTCATAAATTAGAGGATTTACTTCATTATATCCTCTTCTGCCCTTTATATTCAGACCCTAGGTCTAGGGGTTTTTGGTGGGAACCATATCTGGTTTAACCTTGTATACAGATGCTGAGGAAATTATATTTTTCGCATGCTGATACTGATGTGTGTGTTTCCTATAGAGCCTCACTTTCTGCCATCGCTGCAATGAAGATAAGGTCTAACACTGCAAAGAATGAGGATTCTATTTGAACCTATCATCAATATATTGAATTTTGGTACTCACTAATTTTGGTCTTATTGGAATTCTCTCTGTGTATCTGTAAATTCGTAATACACACTAGGAATCAGGCCCGTTGTAGCAATAAATACAATGAGCACTAGCTTGGCCACCTGGCTGCAGGCCCCCGTCTCCTTCCCCTCCAACTGGCTGCTCGAGTCCCCAACAGGCAAAGCCAGCCGGCCCTGTCCCCCCCCTGGCTGATTGAGGGCCCACTGGGCCAAGCCGCCCAGCCCCGCCCCTCTCCCCACCGCCCATTTGAGGCGCTGGCGGGTCAAGCTGGCTGGCCTCATTCCTCCCCCCTGCCCGCTTGAGGGCCCGGCAGGCCAAGCTGGCTGGCCTTGTTCCTTCCCCCACCACCCGTTTGAGGCGCCAGCAGGGGAAGCCAGCCGGCCTTGTTCCTCCCCCCCGCCCGTTAGAGGGCCCGGTGTGCCAAGCCGCCCTGCCCCTTCCCTCTCCCCACCACCCGTTCGAGGCGCCAGCGGGCCAAGCTGTCCAGCCTCATTCCTCCCCCCACTGCCCATTTGATGCAGGCTGCCCACTGGGGCCTGGTCCTCCGCACTGGCCATCGATCAGGGGGAGCAGTCACAGAAGTGCCACAGAGATGGGCGAGGCACTGGGGAGGCACGGTGCTGCTTTGGGCAGGAGAAAGACAGGAGGTGTGTTCAAAAGAGCGAAGGCACTGTGTTCTGAGGCACATTTGGGCCGGCACCGCCTCTGTGGGCGGGAGACAGAGAATGCAGCCTGTGGCCACGGTCCCTGTTGTGAGTGCCGGTTCTTGCAGCCAATAGATTACGGAGCACATTCGAACGTGGCCACCCCAAAACATATATATGCATTTTATTTAGTTGTGGTTTTTGTAATTTTGTGATGGCCTACGGCTAAACACAATAAATTTATTTATTGATTGATTGATTGATAAGAAGAGCTGAACCTCATCAAATCCTGGAAGCCAAGCAGGGTTCACCCTCATTAGTCCTTGGATGAGAGACCCCCAAGGAAGGCCAGAATCATTGTGCAGAAGCAAGCAATGACAAACGACCTCTGTTTGTCTCATGCCTTGGAAAGTCTACAGGTTGACTGTAAATCAGTGTCAGCAAGCTGCCATGGTGTTCTGTGTAACTTCTGATTGTACATATGTGATCCCTGTCCCTGCCAGCTGGCCTATGTGTTTTCCCTGCTGTAATGCCAAAGTAAAACAACTGGAGGATGTGAGGGGGAGAGTATGCTTCGCTGCTTGCTTCTTACTTATCAAGCCTGTGAACTGCACCTGTGTTTTGTCTACTGTTCGCCTGGTTCCCAGGACCTGAGCAAGCAACCGTTTTCTCCTGCCCGCCAGCGGGAACGTTATCCATTGGTTGTGTATCTAACTTGAATCCCTTTATCATGTCTGCCCTAACTGCTTGTGTTCAGTTCTAACAAAGAACGTGTTTGAGTATCTTTCCAATGCTTTGAAATAAACTTTACTTTCTTTGAAACGTGGATTTATTGTCGATGCTTGGGGATCCAACATATTGTTAGAACTGAACTCCTTTTCTCCTACCGATTCTGGCGAGACCATGAGCGGGTCTGAGGGAAACCTACCTACCACGGAGGGGGACACAGGATCGGTCCCCACTACCTCCGCACCTTTGATTGTTACAACTACCGCACCAGGGGAAGGTGCTGTGGGGGGAGCGATTCCCCGACTGCCTGCCTACCTGTCTTGGCCGCCTCCAACCCCTTCGAATTGGGGTGCGCGGAAGACACCGGCGCAGGACGACTGGGCTTTGTACAACACCCAAGGCACCAGGGAGGTGTACTCCCGTCGAGGCAGTGGGCTTCGAGAAAGTCTTTTTGACAAGGGAATGTTTCCCGACTCCGGGAGTTCGGGGGAGACTGGGAGTTATCGGAGAGACGTGGAAGACTGGATGTTTGAGCCGGTGGGGGAAGGGGCCCGTGCAAGATCCTCAGAGGGAGCTGCGGACTTCCAGACGGAGGGAGACTATGGGCCGCCTCCTGAATACCAACCTCGGGAGCCGATCCCGGAGGAGTCGACCAGGGAACGGCTGGAGGAGCTGGAACAGTCGGTGAGGGATCTGATGCGAACGGTCCACGATGTGATGGAAGCGTTGCCGGGGATGATGGACATTCGAATAACTAATTTCCTAGCAGATTATGCCCCGCAACCACAAGTTCCGCCTGCACAGGGACCACCCGCGCCACCTCTGCATGCTCCGCCGCCGGTACTACCACCTCCACAAGCGCCACCTGTTCCGGGAGTGCCTGCACCGCCGCCACCGCCGGGGGGTCCGCAAGGGCCTCCGGGACCTGGTCTACCGCCACCGATGGTGCCACTGCGGGGCCCACCAGCGGTCCCGGGCCCTCCTCTCATGGGGGGTCAGGCACCGCTGGGCCCTGCGATGAGAACTCCGCGACCTCGACCTAAAGATCTCCTGGAAGCTACGTTTGACGGCAACCCGGATGACCTCGCTTATTTCACGGTGCGAGTTCAAAAGTTCGTTGCGGAGAGCCGGCACTTATTCCGTGATGAGGGAGCGCTAATCGATGTCATCTCAGCAAGGCTGAAAGGAGACGCCGCCACATGGTATGTTGGGCTGCACAATGACCGCGGTCCGGAACTCTTCAATTTACGCGCATTCATGTGGGCGCTCCGGGCTAGATTTGAGGATGTCAACGCGAGCCAAAGAGCAAGAGCGTTCCTGCGTACCTACCGGCAGAACCGGAATTCTGTTCGAGAATACACACGTGAATTCCACAAACAAGCCGCGAAGCTGCGAGATTGCCCAGATCACATTTTAGCGGAGATGTACCGACTGGGACTAAATGCTGAAATACGAGAGACTGTTTTACGGTCGGTCAACCCTATCTCCCTAATGGCTTGGATACAGGAAGCTGAAAACGCTGAAGACCGTCTCAACATGATCAAACTCGACCTGGCTGCGACTGGAGGCCGACCCTCTACGTCCACTATGCCAAAGCAGCGGCCTCAACGCCTGTCAGAATCAGCGAGGGACCTCCGCATGAAGATGGGGCTCTGTCTAAAGTGCGGTGAGAAAGGACACTTTGCCATGGATTGTGGAAACCACCC
>NW_015167182.1:27480-46281 GCF_001447785.1 Gekko japonicus
CTCCATCTTCTAGACTTGCGGGCATGGATCACCCACTATTCAATATTGGCTTCCCATTCATTTTAGTGCCCCTCCGAATAGCCTTATTACGCACTTGACTATGGACTCATATGTATCCAAGTGGGCACAGGCTATAACTTCTAAAATACGCTCAATTGGCATTGACCTGGATACTTTGGAAAATCAAGATGAGACCTTTATATATTGAACAATTCGTAGAAGAATTTGGGACACTGAAGCCCAAACAATCCAGGCAGGTGCCAGGATCACTTGCCCCCCCTTCCCTCGGCCTCAGATATGTACCAAACAGTACGGTGCACAATACTTTTCTAATTTGGTGACCCCGCTGCAACGCAGAGCCTTTGGGCTAGCCAGATTTAATGTTTTCCCCTCATCTTGGGTCTCAGGTAGATATAGAGAAATCCCGAAATGTGACAGGATTTGCAATTGTCCACTCAGAGAATCTGATACTTTAGATCGTATTCTGCTATGCTGTCCCCTTTACTTACATCTCCGACTACTTCTGATTAAGCCTTTACTGCCTAGGGCCAATTCTGATAGTGCAACTAGGTTTCTTTTAGCTGATAAGTCACCAGACGTTACTGTACAGACTGCTGATTTTTTTGTTCAAGATTTTGGTAGCAAGGAACTATTCCTAATATTGGTGTTTTAAGACTTACAGATGTAATTTTACCATGACGAAGTTTTATCTTATTTATATGCCAATAAAGGTTGTGTTTGTGTTGTGGTTAAATACTTAGAAGCTGAAAGACTGGTCTTAGTTAGTTTTTGGAAGACAAAAGTATCTTTGAAGTAAACTGGATTGGTTAAGGAAAATTTGGGAGATAGTGTAGTCAGGTTTGCTGCTTTGGTTAATAAAAAAGAAAGAAAATAAAGGTTGGGAAGCATATTAGATTCCACTGTTATGTTATGTCAAAAGACTTATTTGTGAGTAAAAAAGTAATTGTGTGCATTGTACTTATTTATTTACAAAATTTTTCTCATCTTTCAGCTTTCATAAAGGCTACCAATTGTGGCTAACAATTTAAAACACACAAGGTAAAATCACATTTTAAAACCATTAAAATAACTCCTCTCGAACACACATCATTATTACAATTAAAAGGAGAGTTAAAATATGTACAGATATAAAAACAGCAATAAAGAATGACTAGGAAGGAGGGACCACTGAGGGAATGTCAAATGGAACAAAAAAAGGTCTTCCACCCCCTGGCGGAAGACTGCAAAAGGAGGGGACGGGCAAGTCTCCCTAGGAGGAGAGTCCTAGAACTTTGATGCCGTGGCTGAGAAGATTCTCCCAGGCTGCAGAAGGTGGGAGTGCCCAAAACAGGTCCTCCAAAGATGACCATAAAGATGGTTGGGAAAGTTCCAAAGGGAGGAGGCAGCCCTTCAGCTATATTGGCCCTGAATCATACAGGGCTCTGAAGGTCAACGCCGGCACCTCGGATTGTGCCCTAAAACAAAGTGGGAGCCAATGTAGATGGGCCAAGATTGGCTTGATAGGGTCCCTACAACATGTTCCAGTCAACATCCTGGCTAAATCATTCTGTATCAATTGAAGTTTCCAAACTCTTCTCAAGGGCTGCTCCATGTAGAGCACACTGCAGTAATCTAATCTTTTCTGCCCAGAAAAGGCTTCAGCTTGATCAACAGTCAAAGCCAGTAGAAGGCACTCCTGAACACAGCTGCCACCTGCTTATCCAGCAGGAGGCCTGGGCCCAAAAGCACTGCCAGATCTGTTCCTTCAACACCATCCAAAATAGGTGACACCTTAAATCCCGTGTCAGACCTCCCACCCAGCCAGTAGCACAAGCAGCTGTTTTGTCAGAATTAAGCCCACATCCACTCCAAAACTGCACTTAAATAAGGTGCCTTACTCTGACTGATCATGGCAATGCAGATCTGGCCAAATAGACACCCTTCAACCAGTTTGGTGTAGTGGTTAGGAGCACAGACTCTAATCTGGGAGAATCGGGTTTGATTCCCCACTATTCCACATGCAGCTGCTGGTGTGATCATGGGTCAGTCACAAGTTCTTTCAGAGCTGTTCTCTCAAGGACAGTTCTCGAGAGAGAGCTCTCTCAGCCCCACCCACCTCACAGGGTGTCTGTCTGTTGTGGGGAGGGAAAGGGAAAGGAGATTGTAAGCTGCTCTGAGACTCCTTCGGGTAGTGAAGGGCCATGGAGTATGAATCCAATCTCCTCCTCCTCCTCTTCTTCAGCATTGTCTATTCAACTGTGATTTGCTCGACGATGGATCAGAATTGGATAAAGTCCCATATCCAGGACTCTAGGTGTGGATAATTTGAGGTTTCTTTTAACAGGCGTGGATTTTAATATTACATTGGCAGTTACCAAGTTCTTAGTCGATTAAGATTAAAAATAATTAATTTTTATATTATATAGACACATGTATTAAATAAATTTCCTTCTTTATTTTTAGTCTTAGTCTGACCCTGTTCATCAGAGCCAAACCGGCTGTAAGAGCAGTATGAGTAAAGTAGTGCTTCTGTATAGCTCTATGGTGCGGACTCATCTGGAATGCTGTGTGCAGTTCTGGTCCCCGTATCTCAAGAAGGACATGGCAGAGGTGGGGAAAGTACAGAGGAGGGCAGGCAAGATGATTCGGGGGCTGGAGCACCTTCCCTGGGAGGAAAGGCTGAAAACTCTGTGAGCTGCGATCACACCCCCTAAACAATTCACTTTCAGTCCACTTTCCAACTTGTCAGCAAGCTGCCATGGTGTTCTGTGTAACTTCTGATTGTACATATGTGATCCCTGTCCCTGCCAGCTGGCCCCTGTGTTTTCTATGCTGTAATGCCAAAGTAAAACAACTGGAGGATGTGAGGGGGAGAGTATGCTTCGCTGTTAGCTTCTTACTTATCAAGCCTGTGAACTGCACCAAGCCTGTGAACTGCACCTGTGTTTTGTCTACTGTTCGCCTGGTTCCCAGGACCTGAGCAAGCAACCGTTTTCTCCTGCCCGCCAGCGGGAACGTTATCCATTGGTTGTGTATCTAACTTGAATCCCTTTATCATGTCTGCCCTAACTGCTTGTGTTCAGTTCTAACAAAGAACGTGTTTGAGTATCTTTCCAATGCTTTGAAATAAACTTTACTTTCTTTGAAACGTGGATTTATTGTCGAAGCTTGGGGATCCAACAATCAGCTGCAGTTTGACTGCGCTTTCCAGCACTGCCACCACCTGAGCTCCAGTTTCTCTGCTTTCCCAGGAAGGCCTCCTGATTGTGATATGGCTTATCCAAGGCCTCTGGTCCTCTCTTCACAGATTCAAGCTCAGGAGAAGGCAAAATTATCTTGGGAAGTCAAGGGAGGGCTTCAGGCACCCATTGCCGATGTTTGCTTCTGTCTTTTGCTGTTCCTCCATGTCTCTTTTCCATCTTCCTATAGTTAGAAATATTCCACCCATTTCAGGTCTTCTGTCTCAAATTCTCCTCTGTTTCAAAAAAGAAACGCTCAATATTGCAGTATGCTTTAGTGTGCACCTGCACAGCCAAAGAACATTGCTAGACATTAAGTCTAATGTGAGGGGTGTAGCTATCGTTTGGCACAGAAACTAAGATTCCTCACTAGTTGACCGCTCGCCCTACCAGCTGTAGAGGGAATGCTCAGAAACTTCCCTTAACAGTCTGGTTTGACTTGCTTTGATTGTAAAGAATTGCAGTATTTCTGCCTCTTAATATACTGAAGCCAATCAGACCAGTCTTTCGAGGAGGAAATGGAGACATAAAGAAAATAAATTAATCATGTATGAGTTTCCGCACTCACACAGATGTTGTAAGTTGATCTCTCCACCCCCCACCCTGTGCGTAACATCCTGCCAGTTCCCATCCGAAATTACCATAAATATTTTCACAGTTTGCAGCAGAAAGTAAAAAGTCAACTCCGAACTCTGGTTTCCTAACACCAACAAAACTGAAATCTGACGTGATTCTGAAGGGCCTTCCTTAGGTGAACCAACTGCAACCTTTTTGAGGGAATCCCAAACATTTCTTCCTATTTTGTATTCCTTATGTTTAAGAAATCTTTTCTTTATGGACAATCCAATAACCCACTTTCCTATTCAGAGGGAAACCAAAGGGGCTTGCAAAATTCTCACCGTCTCTGATTTATCCTCACAATAGCCCTGTGATGTAGGATAGGCCGATGATTTGGGACTGGCCTGGCACAAGTTCATCCAGCAAGCTTCCATGGCAGAGTTGAGATTCCAACCTGGGTCTCCGAGGTCCTTGTCAGATACTCTGACCACTACACCACACTGGCTGGTATTGGTTGAGATGAACGCCATTACGTAGTCAGTACCCTCACTTGAATCTGCCCCCCAAACATTTGGGTTTGAGACTCAGAACAGCTAGATCTCATCCACAAAAATGTTGCTTTGGCAGCAGTTGACATCACGCCATAAAGATCTTCACCATGTGATTGAAGGTAAGCTGTGGCAGCCATGTTTTGGCTCACTCCACCCTGGCCCCGGTCACATGGCAAAGTTGCCGCGGGAGAGGCACGGATGGTGGGCAGATTATCCGGGCGCGATCACACCCCATCTGGGAAGTGGAGCACACCCGTGGCTTACCACCGACAATGCGCCTTAAAAAACTAGTACCTCCAAGGTACTAGTAAACATTTGCCATGGGCTGCCTCCAGACGCCGGTGGTATGATCGCGCCGGTGCGCAGCATTCCCCACCCGTCCCTCGTTTACCTGCTGGTGCCGAGGGAAGGACCCGTGGTGTGCCGCTGGTGCGTCTGATCACATAATCGTGGATCAAACTGCACCGGGGCAATTAGCCACGCCTCCCCCCGCAATATCCGGCCTGTGTGACTGGGGCCCTTCTGTGGCAGCCATTTTGTGGCAGTGCCCACAACACTGTGTCAGAATTCTGACAGTTCCCACATATGATTGCCAACCTCCAGGTGGGGCCTGGAGATCTCCCAGTTTTACAACTGATCTCCAGCTGACAGGGACCAGTTCCCCTGAAAAAAATGGCTGCTTTGAAGGGTGGACTCTACGGCATGGTACCCCAGGTATTTTCCAGTCCAGACCTGGCATCCCTATTCCCACAGCCTCAAAAAGTTTGGAACACCCGCTCTATAGGATTATTTAAGGGAGACATCTCACTTCACATGTGCAAAGAAGGATACAATAGAACGGATCCTGTGCTGAGCAAGTAGGTCACATTAATGACCCGGAAGATTCTCCAGTGTCCCAGAAGATTTATTTTGCACACTGCAATACAAATTTGTTATTTCATGCACAACCTGGTCCATCACTTAAGCTGCTCACCTTGATGCTTGGAGTCAATCGATAGTGCACATTAGATCAGAGATCACAGACGGTAGAGACTGTAGTGTACACAACTGATGGAGGATTAAGTATGTACTGGGTCATCATCCAGTCCTCATCAATACTTTCATGCTGGCACAGCAGAGAGGCAATCGGGGGTCTGTCAAAGGGCACATAAACTTACGAGGATGCCAGGCATCAAATCACACAGGACATTAGAACCGCTAAGCATTTTTAAAGGTACATTCCAGCTATAGGGGACAATTTGGAAACTTCAGTTGGTACGGCAGGAATATTGGTGGAGGTGGGTCTTAGGGACCACATCATTCTAGTCGTGGCCCGTCTACACTGGCTCACAGTTTGTTTCTGTGCATGAGTGAAGGTGCTGCTCTTGACCTTCAAAGCCATGTATGGTTGTGACCAACATATCTGAATGACCACCTTCTCCCTTATGAACCTACCTTGTGGATCTGGCCATCATTGGAGACTCTGCTCCGGGTGCCCCTTGGTTCTGAGATGATGCAGGTTACAACCCCAGAGAGGACCTTCTCAGTCATACACCATAGCTATGGAACTCTCTCCCCAGGGTCTGTCTCCTTCTGTTGCCATCTTCCACCAGCAGGTGAAGACCTTTTAGTTTTGTTTAGCATTCCATCAATAATCCCTCCTCTCTGACCCATATTTCAATTTCTGGTGTCTTTGTCAGAGGTCATTTCGGGGGGGAACGTGGGGGAACGCAGTTCCCCTGGGTGAGGTGCAGGGGGCGGGGCAAATGACAAAGCCCCGCCCCCTGCTTCCGGCCGCCCCGCTTCCAGCCCTCATTCAGCCAGGAGGAGGCAGAAGAGGGAGGGTAAGTTGCTTCTTTCCTGAATCTCCCGACCCCTGCCTGCCTGGGGCAAGGGAGGGCCTTGGCGGGGCTTCCTCGCACTCCTGCTGGCCTTGCAGGTCCACCGCCGGGCCCCTGATGTCAGGGGGTGTGGCATATGCTAATGAGTTATGCTAATGAGTTCCCCTAGCTCTTTTTCTACGAAATGACCCCTGGTCTTTGTGCATATTTTAGCTGTGTTTAAAATTGTTATGATGATTTTGGGAAGGTGGATTTTAATGGTTTTCGAATGTGATTCAATCAGGTGTGTTTTAAATTGTTAGCCACCTTGGTGACCCTTGTAAGGGCAGAAAGGCAGGAAACACATATTGTAAAAAAATAAAATTTAAATGGAGGTCACTGTTAGGGTTGCCAACCACTAGGTGGGGAATGGAGATCTCCTGGAACTACAACTGATTTCCCAATGGCAGAGATCAGTTCCCCTGGAGAAGATGGCTGCTTTGGAGGGTGGACTCTATGGCATTATATCCCATTGATATCTTTCCACTCCCTAAACCCTGCCCTCCCTAGGCTCCACCTCCAAATCTCCAGGAATTGCCAAACCCTGAGCTAGCAACCCATGTGTTGGGAAGTGGGGTCAGCCCTTCCACCCATATAATTTATTGATCAAAACTGGCCCATATTCTTTGTGTCTTTTTTCCTCTTCTAAAGCTAATGCCCACCCTTAACTTATAGCTCCATGTGATGCTGAATTGCCTACCTTCAGCAGCGGTAACATTACAGTCTCTAGAATTCCAATTTCCATGCAGCTGTAGGTTAATCCCTAACCTTTTCTCTGTTTTAATACATTAAGGAATGCATTTGGGATCTCAGAGCTGCCACTTTCTTGTACATTTTCCAAGTTAGCTCCACCGTGGTACACGACGTAGAGCCTGTACTGTCAAGGATGATGGATGACCTCTTCAGGGTTATCAATCATGGCTGCTCCTCCATCTTGATCGCACTTGATTTGCCAACAGCTTCTGACAGTCTGGAGGTCGGGTATGATAATTGCTCTGCAGGAGTGTGAGGAAAACTATCTCAATTGGCTTATTAGCGGTTTCAATCCCCTCATTGTCTTATCTTGTGGTAAGCACCATTCATCCACCTTGATCGTGTTTCATTTTATATGGGAAATGCAGACAAGGTCATCTTTGAAATGGGTGATCGGCTTCATAAATGGGCTTCAACTTGCACACAAGCATTTTTGATACTGTGAGGCCAACACCGGCTAACTCTGGTATGTTTGGGTAGTCTGGTGGAAAGGCTATGGGACATCATTCTACATAGCCACTGATAATTTCCCTGGTTCAGTCAACTTTTCAAATAGTTTACAGGATTTATTTATTTGGATTTGCTGGCCACCCTTTCCTACAAGTAGGACTCAGGGCGGCTTACAACAAGATAGCATACAATAAATAGTTTAAGTTAAAAACCAGCTTCAAACCTCCCTAAAAACAAGTCGATAAATAAACAACATATATCTAAGGGACCGCCTTTCCCTGCATGTTCCCCCAAGGGCACTACGGTCGGGGAGCCAAAATCTCCTGGATATCCAAGGCCCCAAGACCATCAAACATGCTACGACCAGGGCTAGGGCGTTCTCGGTGGCGGCTTTTATCTGGTGGAATGAGCTCCCAGAGGAGATCCGGGCCCTGCGGGACCTTGTACAGTTCCACAGGGCCTGTAAAATGGAGCTCTTCCACCAGGCTTTCGAGTAGGAGCCGCCGCCACTACTATTCCATCAATGCCTTCCCACCACCGCACACCACCACCGCTGGTGTGGGTATCATCGGAGGGAATGGGACATCCCTAGTGGACGACAGGGTCGTGGGGACATACATTGCTGCGGTTGTTCAGATATAACATCTTAGAACCCCATCTTGGTTTCATGATTCGGAGTGAGTATTGGAGTACCGGCAATTTATTTTAAGAATTTTATTTAACTGTAGTATGTGTATTATTGTGTTTTATACTGTTTTTACTGTTATAATCTGGCATTTATGCCTCTGTGAGCCGCCCTGAGCCTTCAGGGAGGGCGGGATACCAATCCAAATAAATAAATAAATAAATAACTATTACAAGATGGTGGAAAGAAAATAGAAAATTCAGCTCCCCAACCTCGGGAGGAGGAGGTTATAAGGGATGGGGAGAATACATGAGAGCGCCAGATGTCAGACTGTCCTGTTGCTGTCCTCAGCTGAAGGCCTGGTGGAATATCTCTGCCTTACATGCCCCGCAGAAAAGTAATAACTCCTGTAGGGCACAGATGTTGCAACTTGGGTTGTAAAATTCAGATGGCGCATTTGCAGTATCAGTTCAACATAGCATCATTATTTGGAGAGTGCTTATACAGGGTGGAGGAGGGAATCGGTGTTTGAGTCCTGTAATATACATGCATTTGTAGGCCACCTTTCTCTTGTGGCCCAGGGTGGTTTCCATGCACTTTGAAAAATGTGTCCAGCACTGTCAAGTCACAATCGACTTAGCATGACCCCAGCAAGGAGCTTTCAAGGCAAGTGAGAAGCAGCGGTGGTTGGTCATGGCCTTCCTCTGCAAAGTCCTCCTTGATGATCTCCCTTCCAAGGACCAACCTTGCTTAGCTTCCAAGGTCTAACAAGATCAGGTTATACTATGCCATGTTCCCTCACATACATCACACATGTGTGTGTTAAAGTGCCCTCAAGTCGCAACTGACATGGTGGCCCATCCCAACAAGGTGCTGTCAAGGTAAAAGTGCAGAAAAGGGCAACTAGAATGATAAAAGGGTTGGAACACTTCCCCTACGAAGAAAGGTTAAAGCTCTTGGGGCTCTTTAGCTTGGACAAACTACGGCTGAGGGGTGACACGATCGAGGTTTATAAGATTATGCATGGGATAGAGCAGGTAGAGAAAGAGGTACTTTTCTCCCTTTCTCACAATACAAGAACTCGTGGGCACTCCATGAAACTGCTGAGTGGTTGGGTTAGAACGGATAAGAGGAAGTACTTCTTCACTCAAAGAGTGATTAACACATGGAATTCACTGCCACAGTAGGTGGCAGTGGCTACAAGCATGGACGGCTTCAAGAGGGAATTGGATAAACATATGGAGCTATTGTGTAGTGGGTTGACCGCGTGGCTATGCCCACTCAGCTCCCATAACATGGTGCACGCTTGACTCTTACACAACTAAGACTAAGACAAAGACAAACATCCAGGAGGCCAACTATATACATATCCAGGGGACACCCCTGGATCCCATTGGGGGGTTTGCATTTCCCTCCCTGTTCCTGTTGGCTCCTTGTTGGAGAGACCCGGAGCCCAGTCCCATTGTTCACCCTGGTGGCGGCCAGTGGACACATCAGGAGCAGAAGTCCATCAGTGGCTATTAGCCACAAGGTATAGATAGGAACTCTCAGGCTGGGGCAAGTGATGCTCTGTATTCTTGGTGTTTGGGGGGTCAACAGTGGGAGAGCTTCTATTGTCCTGGCCCCACTGCTGGACCTCCTAATGGCACCTGGTATTTTTGGTCAATGTGTGACAGAGTGTTGTACTGGATGGGCCATTGGCCTCATCCAGCATTGGCTTCTCTTATGTTCTTATGTTCTTAAGTCAGAAACAGAGGTGATCTGCTATTGCTTTCCTCTTCAGACCCTTCCTTAGAGGTCTCCTATCCAAGTACCAACCCTGCTTAGCTTCCAAGATCGAATGAGATCAGGTTGTATGATGCCACCTTCCTTCCCATGACAAATATATAGGCACCCCCCCTAAAAAAAAAAATCTGTTTATAAGCAAAGCCATCACAGTTGGTGGCGTAAGGGCAGCACTTAAATATTTTCACAATAATAATAAAACTTTTCACGAGGGGAATCGATGGAAGGCTTCCGGAAACAACAGTGCCTTATAAAGTCTCTTAAATAACATCTCAGTAAGGCCCTCATCTGCATTGGCAGTCCATTCTGTTAGGAAACAGACTGATTTCATGTTTTTTATATCTGATACACATGCAACACTTATGGACTGTGCACATTCATTTGTATACCATAAGCCAAAGAAAGCTGTTTGGAATTACCTATGGTGAGAGAGACAGAATTCACCTAGGGAAAGCTGCATGTCTTCTATGTTAATGAAGCAAGCACACATTCAGCTAGCAAGGCATTGTGGGAGCAAGAAGCACATGGTTGCCTTTGTTAGCAGAAAACAACAACTTTGAGAAGAGTTTCCCCCATTACTGCAGAGACGAGATGTCAGGTAGAGACATGGACCAGATCTGCATTTGAATCACCATTTCCTGTTGAAGGTGCCTTGAGTACGTGATGTCGATCTACACAACAAAGGGATGCCTTGACACCTACAGCTCACACCTAGCCAAATGGTATTCCATGAGATAGAGGATAGAATTTCAAATATTGCCCCTCCCATAGGAGAACCTGCCCCTTTCCCACATGCACCCAATTAGGAAAGTTTATGGGATGGACCTCTAGGAAAGGTGGGACCGCAGCCTGGCAAGTTGCCACCCACCCAAAGATTTCACTATAAAACGTTTAGCACGCTTTCAGTTCTGGGCTGCTGGCTGGCCACTCTCTACTTCCTCTCCCCATCTTTCCTTGAGTTGAAGCTGTTCGAATCTCTCTGAGCTGCGCAGTCAGAGACATTCAACCACAATAGCTGGCTTGTTCTAAGCATTGTGGAAGAGCAATTAACCCCAGGGACCTCCCCTCCCCTCACAATCTTCCATTGCAAGAGACAGAACATCTGGAACCAGGCAAGTATTAACCGAAATATACCTATGCCCCTCTAAGTAGCTGATAATCTATTTTTATATTCTTTCTGTAATTCTAAAGGAAACTTGTATGCTTGTGAAGTGAGACTGATGTTTTTGTATGCTTGAGATTGAAATCCTTCAGTAAAAGATTATTTGTTTAAGAAAAACACCTGTGTGGTCTTCCATTACTGGACTCTTAAGTTCAAACAAGACCTCCGTAAAGAGCTGGCCAGAACTCAGGTGAAAATTTAGTTGGCCATTTGCTGTAAAATAGAGCATTTGGCCTAACAATTCACAAAAGCAGGGGCAGATCTACTATGAAACCCCTAATCCTGGAGAGGCCCTGAAGCAACTTTTTTTTTTTTTTGTAAACAAGTGCATTTCTCAACAAAATGGATAGTTTTTTTTAGGTTTGTTGCTAAAATAAGGCTCTTTTAGTGGCAGAATCATAAGCCAATGGGCTGACATACTTAATACTGACCTTAGAGTATGCTCTAGTATGACGGGAACAGACGATAATGGAGGTGAACCATTGGCTGCGTCGGTGTGTTGGTGCATTGGAGCAGAGCAGAGCAATGAGGATGATTGGTGGCCTGGAGACCAAGCCTAGGGTTGCCAAATCTCTCTTACCTCCTCGGCGGGGGATTGCTGGCCATCTCCCGGTGTGCGCACGACGCATCTACGTCACCCAGATGTGACGTCACACGCTGGGGCGGGGCCACAGCCATTTGAGGGGAAGACAGAGAGACTTGAGAATGTTCAGTCTGGAAAAGAGGAGGTTGAGGGGGGACATGATTGCTCTCTTGAAGTATTGGCAGGGCTGTCACTTAGAGGAGGGCAGGGAACTGTTCCTGCTGGCAGCAGAGGAGAGGACACACAACAATGTGTTTAAATTAAGGGCGGGAAGGTACCGGCTGGATCTTAGGGGGAAAAATTTGACAGTAAGAGTTGTGCAACAGTGAAAATGGCTTTTATCGATTCAAATCCATCCAGCCTTCTCCACAGAATGAAGATATCAACTCTTAAGATGAGGATGTGGAAGCCTGGTCATGGTTTCTGGAGAACTCGAAAGCTTGCCCACTGTTTTGTGGTATCTGGAGTGGTCTTCATAAAAGGTAATATGTGGCTTCCAGGGTTTTTTTTGGTGTGTTGTGCAAGTGTTGCTTTAACTGTTACTAAATAGATGTGATTTCTTTTTTTCTTTTTTTGGGAAGTTCTGTGCTGACAGCAATTAGAATGATAAACGTTCCGAGTGCAACTAATGTACCCGGGAGTGCTGACACACTCAGTAGCTGCACAATTACCACGAGACCTAGGAAATTACTTCATAATGGCACCAAGCGGTACTATTGCAATCTCTCCCGCAAAGCGTTTGTGGGTTTTCGTTATCTGTGTGTTCCTTCCACACCTTCTATAGTAGGCCTGAAAAGCTTGTGGTCTACCGCAATGAAAGTGCCCCCACTCCCACTATAATATATCACACCCTGCCAGCTGCTTGACCTCTCTTCTGTTTTTTGCAAACTGAGGCAAGGGGGGGAGTGGAAGCTACCGTGAACATAAGAACATACGAGACGCCAATGTTGGATCAGGCCAAAGGCCCATCCAGTCCAACACTGTATCACACAGTGGCCAGAAATACCAGTGCCATCAGGAGGTCCCCCAGTGGGGCCAGGACATTAGAAGTCCTCCCACTGTTGACCCCCCCCCCCCAAGCACCAAGAAGACAGAGCATCCTATCTATACCTTGTGGCTAATAGCCACTGAGGGATCTCTGCTCCATATGCTTATCTAATTCCCTTTTGAAGCCGTCCATGCCTGTAGCCACAAGAGACTCTGTCATAAGGGGCAGGTGGGCTGCCTTTGGTTTGAGGCTTTTTGACAAAGAGGGCAGTGGGGTTGTGACCATGGCTTCTGTATTGCATGGAGAAGGTCCCAGGTTCAGGCCTTGGCATCCCCAATGGAAACAATCCCATAGTGAAGGGGTGTTGAACTCATTTGTTATGAGGGCCGGATCTGACATAAATGACACCTTGTTGGGTCGGGCCATGTGTGTCATAAAAGGTAAGGCCAGGTAGCGGAGATATAAACTTTATAAAGGACACAAACACAAAGGGTTTTTTTTTACTTAAAATAAAAACATGCTCAAAACATTAGCACTCTTGCAATATTTCGTTTATTTAACAGCATCTGATAACTGACACCTCTTGCTTTGAATTATTGCATCAAAATGTCTGTGCTGTGGCAATCTTGAGTATTTTATTTTTATTTTATTTTTTTATTTAGATTTATACCCCGCTTTTCCAGCCAAGGCTGACTCAGGGCAGCTGTTCAGGTGTGTATCTGTAAGCTGCAAACCTACGATGACGCAGCAGCAGCAGAACTGGAAGCAGAAGCAGAAGACAGCCAGTTCCACTGCGGGCCTGATAGACGCCCTCTGGGGGCCTGATACGCCCCCCGGGCCACATGTTTGACACCCCTGCCATAGTAAGTGATGGAAAAAAGATCTCAATTTGAGACCCTGGAGAGCCACCGCCCCTCTGAAGTAGGCAAGACAGACCTCGGTAGAGGCTTAGTAGAAAGTAGCTTCATGCATTTTAGCATTCATTATGTAACTTCTGGCAGGACCACAATCAACCCCTACTGTTACAATACTATTTCGAGAACTCCACTTGAGAAATTATATTAGTTGGTGAATAGATTTCTCACCGGTATTTCCAAAGAATAAAATGGGAGCCCTCTGCACCAACAGCTGAGACAGAGAACCAGCATTGTTTTGGCAGGTTGCTTAAAACCCTTATGGGTACCTCTGAACACAAAATGGCTGCCGCATAGGCCAATACTCAACCCCCACTGTACAGGAAATCCAAAGCTGCTTTCCCTCACTAGTTAATTGATGCAGTTTTCCTGAAAACATTGAGGATGTAGTGAGGTATAGGGAGTATAGGATTGGGTAGGAGCTGGACTGTAGAGATGATTTAACCCTGAAGAACAAGACTCAAAGGTTTCTCCATACTGGCTTTTCTGAGGAAGTGTCCCAGTGCCCAATAACTGCCACATCAACTCTCAATGATATTAGGTTCCCTTGAAGATAGAACATACACAGTTGATTATTCATTGCCAAAACATTAATCTGAATCCTCACACAGGTTATCTCCACCTAAATCCCCTAATGGTTTAATAAATACCATCTTTCTTCAGAAAAATGAATGCTATTAATCTCCATATACCTTTTAGCCTGGTGATTGTTCAGATTTCTCCACTGTTAAAAAAAATGCAGCTGAGCACACCATAGTCTCAGTTCATTTCCTGGCGGTGTGTACATAAACAACATTTATCACAATAAATACCATGATGTCCACATACTTGGCTGGTAGTATGAGTTCCTCTTTTCGTATCTAAGGATCAAAGAAAAAAACCTGATTTGTCCATACCATCTTTCTGAGCTGAGGTTCCTGCTTTATGTTATAAATGTTACCCCACTGTGTTGTGTGAGACATTCTCATGTGTGCGAGTTGGTCTCTGGAGACCTGGACACGATGGGCATCGTCAGTTCACGCAAGTGGAGCATGTCCACTGGAATGGCTTGGCTGGAAGGCAAACAAAATCCAAGTTATTCTCCAACTTTGAAAAAATTCTGGAGAAAAATTATGAAATAATGTGCACAATTATGATAACTGACCGTGTCTTGGTGACCCCCGTAGGTACCCACATGGCCTAAAAACTTCAACTTAACTTACAAGACTCATGCTTCATGTATGGCATGAATTAGCCCTGAGTGTATGCCTGTCATTTATTCCTATAAGAACGGTTGTAATGGTAGTTTTAAATTATCCATCAATGAAGGATCCAGGATAACCTTGCCAAAATTTCGCTGGGGCAGAGGATCCACAAACCCTGGCTCCTTTTGCCTACCAATGCCATTTCAACTAGTGGGAGGAAATATTTGAAAATTAAAAATCGGTCATGATGTGACATCACTTCTGGGGAAACCTGGAAGTGATATCATGCCTCTCTAGGAATTGCCAGAAATTCTATGGTTTTAATGTCTTTTCTGCCCATTCCTAAAGAAGACTGAGAGGAAGAAAGTTGATTCATTTGAAATATGGTGTTAAGAGTTTTACAGATAATGTGGACTGCCAAAAAGACAAATAAGGTGGTTCTAGATCACATCAAGCCTGGCTTCTGCCTAGGAACTAACATGACTATACTGAGCCTATCATACTTTGGTCATACAAGTCTCACTGGAAAAGATAAAAAGCTAAGGAAAAGTCTAAGGCAGCAGGAAAAGAGGAAGAGCCAACATTAGATGGTTAGATGGGAGTACAAAGCATAACATTCAGACAAGAATAAAAGAACATGAAAGATACTGCAGACTGGGCCAACCTGAAAAATCAGCAGTAGCTGAACATAGCCTAACTCAAACAGGACACAGTATCTTATTCCAAGACACTGAAAGGCTGGACAACACATCCAATTACCATGTCAGTTTACACAGGGAAGCCATTGAAATTCATAAACATAAGCACAATTTCAACAGGAAAGAAGAGGGTTCAAAAATAAATAGGGCATGGTTTCCTCTCCTGAAAAACACAAAATCCTCTACATATTACAATAGCACTACAGATAAGATTAGAATTTCAACAGCCTATCCATATACAAAAGAACCTCCTCAGGAAAGCTCCTCCATAAATTACGCAAATGGAGGAGAAGAGAATTACACCAGAGATTTTGTTGTTGAATATTCTACCTGATAATTCTAACAAAGATGATCGCTATTTGATTGTTTTTTTAACTACGGCTGCAAGAATTCTCTATGCAAAAAATTGGAAATTACCGGAGATACCAACAAAACGAGAACTAGTAAATAAAATCTTGGAGGCTGCGGAATTGGATAAATTGACTTTATTGATAAAAGGCGCAACAGATTCAATATCCCAGAATACTTGGTCACGGTTCTATAATTGGTATGATAAACATATGTAGGCAAGCTTGCAAGAGACAGACTAAGAGTTTACTAAATGAAATATATACCTGTTAGGATGATAGAGACAGAAAAGTTGCTTACACAGTTCATGAGAAATTGTTATGAAGGTGGAATAGGCATCAGTATAAATATTGGTAAAATTGAAAATAGCCTCCATGTATCTGTTTGTACGTTAGTATGTATGTATATGTATGTATATGTTATGATTGTTTGTGTATGTTGTGTGGAAAATGTAATAAAACCCTGCCCCTTTGAGGGCAGTTAAAACAAAAAAAAGATCACATTAGCCTTTTTTGTCGCTGCATCACACTGGCTGCTCATATTTAACGTATGGTCCACGCGTACCCCAAGATCTTGTTCATACACACTGCTACCCAGAAGTGTAAGAAGTGCTTAAGACGGTGCTTCGGATACGAGATCATCGCATACTCCTCACAACAACCTTCTGAAGCAGGACAATATTATCCCATGGTGCAGATGGGTGGGCAGCCTCCTCCTGGCTGAATGAGGGCTGGAAGCGGGGCGGCCGGAAGCAGGGGGCGGGGCTTCATCGTGTGCCCCGCCCCCACACCTCACCCGGGGGAACTGCGATCCCCCGCGTTCCCCCCACGAAATGACCTCTGCCTGCCTACCATTTTTCTTCTCACCTTGACACAGAGTGTATTCCATCTTTCTGTGTTATACGTCTGAGAATGCCAGTCACAGCTGCTGGTGAAACGTCAGGTACTAGAATGCCAACTACTAATTGGATGGTTTGACGTAATAAAGGAAGTCACGGGCCTCAGTTTGCAAGACCTAAGCAAGGTTGTCAAGGATAGGATGTTTTGGAGGTCAATAATTTATAGGATTGCCATAAGTCAGAAACAACTTGATGGCATGTAACACGCACACACCCAAGCTGCCCTGCATAATACAGAATATCCCCTTTCCCCACCCCCAGTGTGTGGTGCATTCAATCCTCTGAAGGTAGGGCTGCCAACCCCCTAGTTGGGGCCTCAATGGTGTCACAAGTGTGATGAGGTCACTTCCAGGGAAAACCCGGAAAGATCAGCAGTAGCTCTAGGAATCACTGGAAACTCTATTGTAAAACCATAGAATTTCTGTGGATTCCTAGAGTTCTTGCTGTTGCTTTCAGGTTTTCTCCAGAAGTTATGTCATCATGTTCAAGATGCCACCACCCATGTTCCCACACCCAATCCATCTGCCAGTTGCCAGTCTCGGCTTGACAACCCTATGTAAAGGGATGGGCCCCAAACCACCCCTGCCACTATTGGGGCAGAAAAATGCTTCAGGTATACCCTAGATGTGCCGTCTGCCCGTCAACTCTGGCCATTAAGAATCAAGGCAACCCCAACCTATACAGCTGCATCCTAAGTCTGGTTGTTTGCTCACTCTGCAGCATAAAGGAACGTTAAGAATCAGAGAATCCCTTTTCAACGAGAAAATGTCCACAACACCACCTTTTTTCAAGTCAAGCGGCATGCTGTATTTCTTCTCCTCCTTTAAACCCTCAACCATCTGTGTAAGACACTCATCCACACCAACCCCTGACCTCAGAATCTTTTAATATATATCGATTTATCTTTGGCAGTTTGACGGAGCGGGTGTTTAATCTCGGCAGTAGCCTCCAAAGTGTTTCTCATTCAGAAGAGAAAAAAAATCTCCATGGCTGGCAGCATTATTATCCGACATAAATCAGAGCGCATTTAGAGTTTTGATAAAAGCATCCAATAAACTTTTGGTCTCCCTCATAAAAACGAGACCCGTCGGCTTCCCATTCATCGCTATCCTCGCCCTTCAGAACGAATATTAGTGAAGTGGTGATTTCAAGATGTATCACGAGGCATTGAGATTCATTCCCCTTTTCTTCTGGTGCTCATCTTTAACCTTTGCAGCCCACCCAAATGGTATAATAGCCACAGCGACCGAGGGAAAAAATGTTGAATATTGATATTATGCTTACCGACATACGACAGCTCTTTATTTGCTGTGGCTGGGAACACGGGCAAAATGTACTTTGAAATAATGCATACGGATAAGTTTGCCAAGACATTTTCTGGGGCGATGTTTGTGTTTCTGTTTGAAATTATGCCATATAAATCAACTTGGGGTAACTTGTCTATCAAGAGGGAAGCTCATAGTGGATGGGATATCCCGTTTTTACCTCATCGCCATTCCTAGCTTCCTCCTCACCTCCAGCTGTGGCTCGAGTCTCTTGCTCACCATCCTCTGCCCAGGTTGGCTGACCCCCTACCCATGCCTGTGTCATTCGTCACCTCTCCAACCCATGCATCAAGGGGGGAGAAGTGAGTGTGGATGCAAGCAGGAGTCAGATCCAGCTTGCCTTCTTCAAACTGCTCTCAGCTACAGTCTTATGTGCTATTTGTCTGAAACGCTCTTGTAGACGATTTAATCTATACAGTGGGGCTACTGTATGGATGTAGTGAAATTTGGTAGATGTAAACATGCTGTCCTTTAGGAGTTTACTGGGTAGATGTCAGCCAGAGGAATGGAAGATGGGCATCCCTGCGATTCTATGTTTACAAAAGGCCAAGAAATATGGCCTTTAAAGGCATAAACATGAAGTATACTTCACTTGACAGTATGGTACAGTGGTCGCAGAGTCAGAGTAGGATCTGAGACACCCAGGTTTGAATCCCCACTCTGCCAAAGAAGCTTGTGCAGTGACCTTGGGCCAGTCACACTCTCTCAGTCTGCCCCGCTTCACAGGGTTGTTGTGACGATAAAGTAGAGAAGGGGAGAATGCTGTAACCAGTTTGGGTACCCACTGGGGAGATGATAGATAGATGATAGATAGATGATAGATAGATAGATAGATAGATAGATAGATAGATAGATAGATAGATATAGATAGATAGATAGAT
>NW_015167182.1:46341-58182 GCF_001447785.1 Gekko japonicus
GATGGATGGATGGATGGATGGATGGATTATTCTGGGGATTATTAGGAAGGGTATTGAAAACAGATCAGCCAATATCATAATGCCCCTATATAAATCAATGGTGCGATCTCATTTGGAATACTGTGTGCAGTTCTGGTCACCACACCATAAAAAGGATATTATACTTTTGGGAAAAGTGCAGAAAAGGGCAACTCGAATGATAAAAGGGTTGGAACACTTTCCCTATGAGGAAAGGTTAAAGCGCTTAGGGCTCTTTAGCTTGGAGAAACGATGACTGAGGGGCGACATGATTGAGGTTTATAAGATTATGCATGGGAAAGAGCAGGTAGAGAAAGAGGTACTTTTCTCCCTTTCTCACAATACAAGAACTCGTGGGCACTCCATGAAATTGCTGAGCAGTCGGGTTAGAACGGATAAAAGGAAGTACTTCACCCAAGGAGTGATTAACACATGGAATTCACTGCCACAGGAAGTGGTGGCAGCTACAAGCATGGACGGCTTCAAAAGGGAATTAGATAAGCATATGGAGCAGAGGTCCATCAGTGGCTATTAGCCACAAGGTATAGATAGGGGCTCTGGGGCAAGTGATGCTCTGTATTCTTGGTGCTTGGGGGGGGTCAACAGTGGGAGGGCTTCTAGTGTCCTGGCCCCACTGCTGGACCTCCTGATGGCACTGGTATTTCTGGCCACTGTGTGATACAGAGTGTTGGACAGGATGGGCCATTGGCCTGATCCAACGTTGGCATCTCTTATGTTCTTATGTTCTTATGATAGACAGACAGACAGACAGACAGACAGACAGACAGACAGACATAGACAGAAACAGACAGAGACAGACAGACAAACAGACAGACAGAGGTAGACAGACAGATGAAAGAGAGAGAAAGAGAGCTGCTTCTACCTTTGATATAGAACTGTAGTGTGCATCAGCTATAGGGATTCTGGGGAATATCCTGCCCTGAAGTGTATATTTTGTTTCTAAGCCTTGTATTCTGCTTCTTTTATCAGCACAGATACCGCACTATAACACATTAATGCAAGAAGTCAAATGATGTAGAGCACAACTGAAAAGAACCTCTGGACCATGCACAATTTCTTTCCTTGGGTCAAAACTGATTACACTAGCCACATACCTATGGTTGTTTAATCAGCATGCAGTCTCCAACCTTTTCTAAAAATATAAGTTGAGGCAATGGGTTGGATCTAACTCAAACTTTCCAATTGTGCTAGAGATCTTCTGCAAGCAGAAACACAAGAAAAAGACCATGGTAGCTGGTTGTGCAAAATCAGATTTAGTCTGTCTCTGCTTGTGTTGTACAACACCTTGTGCAACCAGTTTCTGGGCACTGTAACATATAGGCAGGGCAAGGGAATGCTACTTGTGTTGCACAAGATCTTGCATGTGTAGAACTGTGCTAAATCCATGCATGTTTCCACTTGTGCGTCCTTGGATCCAAGCTTGGTAGTTGTCGTCATTAGTAGTTGTACTAGCTACAGTAGAATAGGAAAGGTGACATGGTGTAGCCCAATCTGGTCATATCTCAGAAGCTAAGCAGGGTCAGTACTTGGATGGGAGACCACCAAGGCAGGTTGTGCAGAGGAAGGCAATGGCCAATCACCTCTGCTTCTCACTTGCCTTGAAAGCCCTTTGCCAGGGTTGTCATAAGTTGGTTGTGACTTGATAACACTTCCCTACATACTAGTATTATTGCCATGAATTGGACGGCCAAGGCTGGCCCAATCTCATCAGAACTCAGCATCTAAGCAGAGTTAGTCCTTGGATGAGAGACCACCAAGGAAGGCTCTGCAGAGGAAGGTCATGGCAAACCACCTCTGCTTCTCACTTGGCTTGAAAGCCCCTTGCTGAGGTTGCCATAAGTCGGTTGTGACTTGATAACACTTCCCTACATACTAGTATTATTGTCATGAATTGGACGGCCAAGGCTGGCCCAATCTCATCAGAACTCAGCATCTAAGCAGAGTTAGTCCTTGGATGAGAGACCACCAAGGAAGGCTCTGCAGAGGAAGGCCATGGCCAACCACCTCTGCTTCTCACTTGCCTTGAAAGCCCCTTGCTGGGGTTGCCATAAGTCGGCTGTGACTTGACAGCACTTGCACTGTAGTAGTAGAAGTAGTAGCAGCAGCAGCAGCAGTATATTGTGTGCTGTTCTGCAAGTGGGAAAGGTGATCATATCTCTTACACAAGATTTCAATAGATTTAGATGCTCCTGTGGCTATTCCCCATCCCCAGCCATTGTGCTGCTTGGGGCGACACCATGAGGGGAGCACCAGGGTGTTGCTAGGGCTCCGTTTGCTCCCAGGCATCAGCAGAGCAGGAGGAGACAATGGCCATGTCTTGCTTAGGGTGACCAGATAACCTGTACCAACACTGCCCTAGATGTGGTCTTGTAAGCAAGAGGTGATGGCTTGGTTGACATTACCAAATCATGATGTAGTCCGCCTTATGCCTTTTGTGATCAATGAATTTATTTCCTTGATTTTTTTTCGTTAGTTTTTCATTACGTGCATTTTGTTTTTGTTGTTGTTCAGTTGCACAGTCGAGTCTGACTTTTCGTGACCCCATGGACCAGATCCCACCAGGCCTTCCTGTCTTCCGCCGTCCTCTGAAGTTGGCTCAACTTCATGATTGTTGCATCTATGACACTGTCTAACCATCTCATCCTTTGCCGTCCCCGTCTTCTTTGACCTTCAATCTTTCCCAGCATCAGGGTCTTCTCCAGGGAGTGCTCCCTTCTCATTTGGAGGCCAAAGTATCTGAGCTTCAGCTTCAGTATCTGGCCTTCCAGGGAACAGTCAGGGTTGATTTCTTTAAGGATTGACTGATTTGATCTCCTTGCAGTTCAAGAGACTCTCAAGAGTCTTCTCCAGCACCATAGTTCAAAATAATATATTCTTCGGCGCTCGGCCTTCCTTATTAGAGGATATGGTAACAATGAAGGAACACACCCACCTCCCTATTTATGCTGTAACCATAGATTTGTTGGTTTGTCAGCCAGTCTATGGACATTCCAGATGTCAGAAGTAAACCACTCCATGTCTGACTGTTTTATACCAATTCACCGTCATTTCTTAGAGCTAAACTCTGTGATCAGCCAACTCACACCATGCATCTGCATAGAGGGATTGCCAACCTCCAGGTAAGACTGGGAGTTCTCCTGGGATCACAACTGGTCTCCATTTAGATTTATATCCCACCCTCCCCGCAGGCTCAGGTGGGCCTGAGAGAGCTCTCAGGGACCCTAGGTCACCTAGCTGGCATCATGTGGAGTGGGGAATAAACCCCATTCTTAACCACGACTCTTAACTACCACACCACACTGGTTCGCCAGGGGTCAGGGGTGGACGCTCTTTCATACTGTTGCATGAAGAAATATTACCCAACTTATTCCACAGGTCCAACATGGCAACTGCATCCTGATTTTAAAAGCCAGACTTGGAACTGTGAATCACCTATTAGAACAAAAATAAAATCCTGCAGAGCATTGTTGGATACAGGGCATTCGTTAACCTCAAATAATTGATGTCCTGTACCCTTAAATGCATCAATTTACCCCAAACACTATCTACTTAATGTTCCTAGATTTAATTTATTGTAGGTCTAGCTCACTGGTCAATGTCTGTCTAGAATTAGAACGGGCAAGGGTGAGATGACAGCAGTCATTTGTTCTGGTAATAGAGGAAAATTATCACGGAGGAGGACACCAACAACCTTGAATGTCCCCCTCCCCACCCTAGCTCCAGCGAAGCTGCTAAGGATTTAAGGGTGGTTGACAGAAGGGTTGGCCAGAGGAGCCCCTACAAGTAATATAAGTTGACAGCAGGACAGGATAGCTGGGTGGGGGAAGTGGCAGTCCATCATACCACACTGTTGTGGGTAAGTGAAAAATGCGCTCGGCTTGGCTGATGGGAGAAGGAGAAGAAGCAGGAGAGGAGGAGAAGGAGGAGGAGATTGGATTTATACCCTGCCCTTCACTACCTGAAGGAGTCTCAGGCCCTGTCCACACGAGAGGTTTTGGGCTGGGAGAGGGACGGATCGGGGCCACAGCAAACGGGCGCGATCCCACAGCAACATCTGGGAATCGTGCTGCGCCCGTTCCCAGCCCGTTCCCAATCTGCCCCTCCCGGCCAAACCCCGCATCGAAAAAGAACCATCTACCTAGGTGGTTCCTTCCGAAAGGCCGCATCACTGCCGGCCGTGGGATCGCCGGTGCGTCTTTTCGCCGGCGCATCCCTGGCCCCCTGCCGTACTGAGCATGCTCGAGCATGCGCAGCTTGGCAGCCTCCCCCTCCCAATCGTCTCTTCCTCCCCAGCATCTGATCGTGCCGGGAGCAATGGCGCCGCGGCTCAGGGGATCGTGGGATCCCGCCACGGTGTTTTCCCTGCCGTGTGGCAGGGGCCTCAGAGTGGTTTACAATCTCTTTTCCCTTCCCCTCCCCACAACAGACACCCTGTGAGGTAGCTGGGGCTGAGAGAGCTCTCTCTCTTGAGAGAACTGCCCCTGAGAGAACAGCTCCGAAAGTACTTACGATTGACCCAAGGTCACATCAGCAGCTGCATGTGGAGGAGTGGGGAATCAGTTTGGAGGTGATTTGGAAGCCTGTTTAAGGTGGTCTTCATGACCCCCGGGGCTTCTTTTCTGGCTCATATCATACTCCAAGTTGGAGAAGAGCCTCTCCCTGTGAGCTGAGAGTCGGAATTGATTAAAAGCCAGGAAGACAGTCATGGGAGTGGAGGTCACACAGGTATCTTTCTTGGGGTTTCTGGGCCTGTTTGAAAGAATGTCATCTGCTTTGCTTTGCTTATTTCTAAATAAACATATAGCGGAAGGAATTTAACCCCTGTACTACTCTCCCTGGAATAAAGCTATGCTGAGAGAGGAAGAGTAACAGTTTTATATACAAGAGCCAGCATGGTGTAGTGGTTAAGAGCAGTAGGCTCCAACCTGGAGAATCAGGTTTGATTCCCCACTATTCTTCCACTCAAAGCCTGCTGGGGGAACCTTGGGCCAGTCCCAGTTCTCTCAGAATTCTGTCAGCCTCACCTACCTTACAAGGCGCCTGTTGCAGGGAGGTGAAGAGAAGGCCACCATGGACTGCTTTGAGACTCCTCAAGGTATAGACAAGCAGGATATAAAAACCTTCTCTTCGAAGTGTGCATGCACCCGAAAGCTTATTTTTGTTGTTGTTCAGTCACACAGTCGAGTCCGACTCTTTGCGACCCCATGGGCCACATCATGCCAGGCCCTCTTGTCTTCCGTTGTGCTCCGGAGTTTGCTTAATTTAATGTTCGTTGCATCGATAATACTGTCTAGCCATCTCCTCTATTATGTAGTGGGTTGCCGCATGGATAGATGACAGACGACGACATAGTGCATAGCACGGTTTATTAGGCACAGAACAAGAACGGAGGACAACGGCCCGGGGGGCCAACTATATACATCCCTGGGGACACACCCCTGGTCACCATTGGTGGGTTTGAATCTCCCGCCACGGATCCCATTGGCTCCCCAGTGGAGGGACTAGGAGCCTAGTCCCTATTGTTGTTCCAGAGTCAAGCTCTGGCAGCTCTGGCTGACCGCTGGCCCCCGGTGGTGGTCAGCATACACAACATCCCTCCCCCCATAGTTCCGACCCATCCTAGGTGACATAGTCCTTCAAATAAGACGGGGACTGTCGTTCTCTGGTGGATCGCCGGGGGTTTGGCGCTGTGACCGCGGGGGTCTCACCCTCTGCATTGGGGTGGTTAACCGGTGGTGGCTCCACTGGCTCGGCGATTCCGGTGGCCGGGCCCTCGTCCGCAATCGTCGGTGGGCCAGGGGTCCGGACCGGCTGCTCTCCCTGGGTGGAGATCGGCGCTAGGGGTGGAGGGGCGTTCTCCTCGAGTGCCGGCTGTGGCTCCGGGCCTTCGGTGCCCGTGTGTTCTGGGAGCATGCGCCACCGGAGCTGATCGATGTGTCTCCGCAGTACTTGGCCGCACTCGGTAGACACCTCATATATTACCGCTCCAAGGGGATGAATGATGCGGCCTGCTAGCCATTCCGGCCCCCTTCCAAAGTTCTTTGCAAAGACTGGGTCCTCCGGAAAGAATCCACGGGACGCCTCCCGCTGCTCAGGCGTGTTGTGCACTTCAGGAGCCCGATCCGGGTGTAAGCGATCCAGTAGGGTCCGCGGTCTTCGTCCCATGAGGAGCTCGGCTGGGCACTGGCCGCTCACTGGGTTGGGCGTGGTGCGATACGCCAGGAGGAACTGTGCAATTCTCCACTCCCAATCTCCCTCCGTCAAATGGCTCAATGCTTCCTTCGTAGTCCGCACCATTCGCTCTGCTTGGCCGTTGGTCGCGGGGTGGAAGGGCGCTGACCTGATGTGCCGGATCAGGTTGCCGCTGAGGAACTGCTGGAACTCCTCCAAGGTGAATGCTGTCCCGTTGTCCGAGACGATCGTGTCCGGCAGGCCGTGGGTGGCGAAGATCTTTCGGAGGGCTCGAATGTTCGCCTTGGTGGACGTTGCAGATACGGGGCTCACCTCTAGCCACTAGGAGTGGGAATCCACCGTCACAAGAAACAATAGTCCATGGAAAGGTCCGGCAAAGTCAATGTGTAGCTGGGACCACGGTGTGTGTGTGGATTCCCAGGATTGAGAGGGAGCCCCCGGCGGGCTGGGCCTCACGGCCTGGCAAGTGGGGCAGCGCTTTACCCAAGCCTCCACCTCTGCGTCGATGCCCGGCCACCAGACGTAGCTCCGTGCAAGGCCTTTCATCCACACGATGCCTGGGTGTGCCTCGTGCAGGGCGAGGAGTACCTTTTTCCGCAGGGTGGTGGGGACCATGACCCGGTCTCCCCAGAGCAGGCACCCCTTGTGCGCCGACAGCTCCTCCTTGCGAGCCATGAATGCTGTGAATTCAGGCCCGTCTACCTTGGTAGGCCACCCCCTCACCACCCAGCCCAGCACCCGGGATATGACGGGGTCCCTGGTAGAGCGGCGGGCGATGTCCGCGGCCTGGAGTGGCGCTTCCGGGAGGTCCTCCATCTGCAGGACCCGGTGCACCGGGGTGGGGTCGACCACGACGTCTGGCAGGGGCAGGCAGCTGACGGCGTCGGCGTGGCCAATAGCTTTTCCGGGGCGGTGCTCGATCTGGTAATCGTAGGCCGCCAGGAAGATGGTCCATCTCAGGACACGTGGGGAGATGACTTGGGGCGTTTGGCGGTCTGGTGCGAACAGGCCAAGGAGCGGGCGGTGGTCCATGGCAATCGTGAAAGGCCAGCCGTAGACGAAGTCTTGGAACTTCTTGACCCCGGCCACGATTGCAAGTCCCTCGCGATCTATCTGGGCGTAGTTCCGCTCTGCCGCAGATAGAGTGCGCGAGTAATACGCGACCGGGACCTCGCGACCATCAGGTAGGCGATGTGCCAACACAGCCCCGACACCGTAGGGTGAGGCATCGCACGCTAGCACCACCGGCAGTGCCTCGTCGAAATGGGCCAAAACCGCATTGGAAACTAAAAGTTCCTTCACGTGCTGGAATGCGGTGGCCTGTCGAGGACCCCAAACCCAAGGGGCCTGCTTGTCCAGCAATTGGTGGAGGGGTTCAGCAACCGCTGCCTTGTGGGGGAGGAAGGCGTGATAGAAGTTCAGGATGCCGAGAAACGCCTGTAGTTCCGCCTTGGACTTCGGCGGGGGCGCCTCTACAATCGCCTTCACCTTCTCCCGGGTCGGGTGGAGGCCCTCTGCGTCCACCGTGAACCCCAAAAATTTCCAAAGCTTTGAAATAAATTTTGCTTTTCTGAAACGTGGATTTATTCTCGATGCTTGGGGATCCAACAGGATCCAACAGCGCCACACTCACTCCGAAGCTCAATCGCATTACACGGAATGCCCCCCAATCGTTTGCGCCTCTGCAGTTGCCTCGTCTACTGGCAACTGCTGATATGCTTGGGCCAGATCCAATTTCCCAAAGATCTTAGCCCCGCCCAAGGTGGCCAGAATGTGGCTAACTACTGGGACCGGGTATGCGTGGTCCTGTAGCGCCTTGTTCAACGTGCATTTATAGTCCGCGCAGATACAGACTGCCCCATTCGGTTTGTTAACTACCACAATTGGCGTCTCCCACGCCGCGTGGGAGACGGGCTCCAGGATGCCCTGAGCCACGAGGCGCTCCAGTTCTGCGTCTATCTTCGGCTTGACCAACAATGGAACCGTCCTGGCACGCATCCTTATGGGGGCCACCGAGGGGTCTAAGCGCAATGATACCGGGGGGCCCGTATACCAGCCCAGGGAGTCGTCAAACACTGCAGGGAACTCTCGGCAAATCCCCATGAAGTCTTGGGCTGCGCACGCCTGCACCCCTTCCACCATGATTCCCAGGGGTTCCAACCAGGCCCGTCCCAGTAAGCTGACCAGGTCGCCCTCGACCACTATCAAGTCCAGGTTCCGTTTGAAATTTTTGTACTGGACCTTGAACGTTCCGATGCCCTTTATCAGCACCAGGTTCCGCTGGAAGTCCATAAGCGTCACCTGGGCTGGCCTCAATCGGGGTCCCCCCTTTGGGCACAAGCGTTTAAGCATTGCCGCGGAGATAATGGAAGCGGCGGAGCCCGAATCGACCTCCATCTCACAGGGGGACCCCTCTATTTTTGCAGTGGTCATGAACTTGGGGGCTGGGGATTTGCCGGGAAGTCTCAGTACCTTCTCCGTAGCATGGGTGAGGAGGTAGATGTCCTCGGCGCCGGCGTCATCCTCAAAGTGGGCCTCAGCTTTCTGGCGGTTTGGCTGGGGTCGTCCTGCTGGCTTGGCCCGGCAGACCTTTGCGATGTGGCCCGCGCGGCCACAGCTTCGGCAAACTACATTGCGGAACCGGCAGGTCCTCCGGTCGTGCGAATCTCTGCAGCTGGCACAAGACGCGCTGGGACGCTGGCGGTCGGTGCTAGAGGTCGCCGCTGGGGTGCGCTGGGGTGCTTGGGTGTGCTGCCGGGCCCCTCCGTTGGCCCGGTGGACATCATGCTCCTCTGGGCTATCCGGCTCGACCTGGAGAGCTGCGGTTGGGGCGGCGTGCGACCGTTCCCACGCCACTGCGGCAGAGCTTCTCCTCCCGCAGGCCCACGACAAAGTGTTCACGGAGGGCATCGTCCAGGTGTGTTCTGAAGTTGCAGTCGGCTGCGAGCTGGCGCAACTCCACGAGGAACTCCGCGGCGGTCTCTTTGCCCAGTTGGTTGCGGGTGTAGAATGTTACCCTGCAAGTCAGCTCGGTGGGCTTTGGTGCAAAGTGATTCTGCACCGCGTTGATGATCTGCTCGAAGGTGCAGTCACCGAGGTCTGTGGGGAAGAGTAGCCGTCTGGCCAGGGACAAGACGGCGGTGCCGCAGGAGGCCAGGAGGAATCCCCTCTTCTTGCCCTCGTCGGTGACGTCAAAAAACTCCAGCGCGGACCTGGCGCCTCTGACCCAGGAGGGCCAGTCCTGCGGGTGGGCTATGCCGAAGGGCGGAAGCAGCCCTAGCCCGGGAGCGGTTGCCATTGTGCACGTCAGAGGGGTTGTGGGAGAAGTGGTCTCGCAGGCTGGATTGCTCATCGGATCGGCTGCTTCGCGTTCTCCTGGTTCCTTGCGACGGCCCGGCTCAGGTGCGGCTAAATCCCACCTTCGTCGCCACTATTATGTAGTGGGTTGCCGCATGGATAGACAACAGACGACGACGTAGTGCATAGCACGCTTTATTAGGCACACAACAAGAACGGAGGACAACGGCCCAGGGGCCCAACTATATACATCCCTGGGGACACACCCCTGGTCACCATTGGTGGGTTTGAATCTCCCGCCACGGATCCCATTGGCTCCCCAGTGGAGGGACTAGGAGCCTAGTCCCTATTGTTGTTCCAGAGTCAAGCTCTGGCTGACCGCTGGCCCCCCGGTGGCGGTCAGCATACACAACATCCTCCTTTGCCGTCCCCGTCTTCTTTGACCTTCAATCTTTCCTAGTGTCAGGGTCTTCTCCAGTGAGTGCTCCCTTCTCATTTGTGTCAGCCTCACGGAACTCTCAGACACAATAAGTCCTTTTACAAGCTTTATTGTGAAATCAGGAAAGTTGCTGTAAAGTCAAAATCTTTGACAGAACTGAAGAGTATTACAAAGTGGGGAACTACGAGACCTCTGGTCTAGCCCTCATTCATACATCATGGTTACATGGTGCATAGACAGGTTAATACAGTTCAGTTAAGACGGTGGGAATGTTATCATTGAAGTCTCTCTCAAAGGCCCTGAGAATGAGAAACAGCGAAAGTTCTCCTTGACCTATGCGGAGGACGCTTCCTTTCACAGAGTTTCAGGCGCAACTAATCTAAGGTTCACACAGACACGTCTCAATCACCCCTCCCGCAAGAATGTCAGAGGAGGACCTTGGAGACAGAGTGATACAATGCCAGCAGGTGCTAAACTGGAACTTGGGAACTACAAGTAGGGAGGGGAACATCGGGCAACGCAATAACAGAGCACAGCTATGTACATCAGAGAGCCACAGTTACAAATATGATGACCCAATGATCTGGGCAAGGGCCTGATTCTGACAATTTAGTGACCAATGTATTTGAGCTCCAGCTTCAGTCTCTGGCCTTCCAGGGAACAGTCAGGGTTGATTTCTTTTAGGATGGACTGATTTGATCTCCTTGCAGTCCAAGGGACTCTCAAGAGTCTTCTCCAGCACCATAATTCAAAATTTTGAAAGCTTATACCCAGAATTCAACTCTGTTGGTCTTAAAGGTGCCCCTGGACTGAAACGTTGTTCTCTTGCTTCACACCAAACACGGCTTCCCACCTGAACTTATTTCCTTCTGCTTGTACTTCTTTTGTTGATAATCATTCGCAAGCACAAACCTTTCTGAGGTCTCTCAAAGACACTTCCCCCAGATGATTCTGCTTTCTGTAATTTTAAACACATTACATAACCTCCAATTTTAGGAAGTATTTTTTTTAAAAAATAGAACTTTGTTTAAACAAGTGTCTGATAGCTTTGTCTTCTTATATAAACAGGTTGGGGTCAAGTGGTAAGGATAAGCCCTGCGGGAAAATCCAGTCTTTTCTTCATGAGGCACTGACGACTCACGAGGTGACATCTTTCCCCTCGAGTCACTACTGAATGAACTCTCCTGTAGTATCTGGGCGCACAACCAAGTGGCTGCAAAAAGCTCTTTAAGGTGAAAAAAAATGCGGTTCTAAAAGGCTTCTTGATGAGAATAAAGGTTGTCTTTCAGCCCTCAGGCCCAAGCTAATTTCTTTCTGCCCTCAGTACCATTAAAAAAGAGAGAGAGAGAGAGAGAAAAGAAAAAACCCCACCATACCTTGTAGTTTCAGTAATGGGAGAGATTCTCTTGTTTTACATGCTTGGGGGGGGAAAATCAACATTGTGTGATCCTTTGTTATACCACAACTTCCTTGTTTTACACATAAGAAAGGACACTGTATTGTTGTTGTTTTGGTCTATAATGTAATTTACTTTAATCCAGGCCCAGGGCTTTTTTGGTAGAAAAAGCCCAGCAGGAACTCATTAGCATAATAGGCCACACCCAACATCAGAAACTCATTACCATATTAGGCCACACCCTGTAACAGAACAACTCATCAGCATATTAGGGCACACCTCCATGCCTTCCCTTGGCTTGCCTAAGAGCCCTGCGGCTGTAGGGAGCCTGGGCAAGCCCCCCCCTTGAACGGAAGGGAAGGCATTTATACTGTCTTCCCTTGGCTTGCCCGGGCGCCCCGTGGCTGTGGGGAGCCCGGGCAAGCCGGCCCTTGGAAAGGCCAGAGAAGGCACGGGGGGGCATTTAAATGCCTCCCCG
>NW_015167182.1:58242-65032 GCF_001447785.1 Gekko japonicus
CAGGCCTTCCCTCTGTAGCCAGGCACACAGAGGTTTGGGCTGTAGTGGGCGTGGCCAACTCTGAAGCCAGCCGGAACACTGTTCCTGTGCGTTCCTGCCCAAATATAGCCCTGTCCAGGCCTATTCCATATGTCCAGGGTTCCTCAACCTTTTTAAAACCTGGTTCTCCCAGACTAGAGTCCGCACTCCTAACCACTACACCAAACTGGGGGCTGGACCACCTTCCCTATGAGGAAAGGCTGAAAAGTCCGGGACTTTTTGGTTTACAAAGCGATGACTCTGGGGGGCATGACTGAGGTTTCTAAAAGTATGCCCAGGATGGGAAGAGCTAACAAAGAGACATTTTTCTCCCTTTCCCCAAACAGTAAAAGTTGAGGGCATCAATGGCGCCAATGGAAAGTAGATCCAGGACAGAAAAAAAGGAAATACTTCCGTAGACAGAGAGGGATTAATGGAGAGTAGATCCAGGACAGAAAAAAAGGAAATACTTCCGTAGACAGAGAGGGATTAAATGTGGGATTTGGTGCCCAAGGACAGATAGCCTTAAATGGGGTTTGGACAGATTCATGGAGTCTCTCACTGGCTACTAGCCATGGTGACTAAAGGGAACCTCCATGTTCAGTAGGGTTGCCGGGGAAGGGGGGTCCTGGTCCCTCTCTGTGATGACATCACCCGGAAGTGATGCCATCGTGCACAGCATGTTGCGGGAGACACTCTACTATTTAAGGAAAAACTCTATGATTTTTCCTTAAATGATTAGCTGTCCCCCCTGCAACGTGCCCTGCGCAATGATGTCACATCTGGGTGACGTCATTGTGCCAGGTGCATTTCTATGTGCCGGGCGCTTACGGGGTGGGGTTCCCCCAAAAGCGGGCAACCCCCCGCCCCCCATGGGATCTCCAGCCCTAATGTTGAGAGGCAGCAACCCTCTGAGGACACTCTACTATTTAAGGGAAAACTCTATGGTTTTTCCTTAAATGATTAGCTGTCCCCCCTGCAATGTGCCCTGTGCAATGATGTCACATCTGGGTAATGTCATTGTGCCAGGTGCATTTCTATGTGCCGGGCGCTTACGGGGTGGGGTTCCCCCAAAAGCGGGCAACCCCCCGCCCCCCATGGGATCTCCAGCCCTAATGTTGAGAGGCAGCAACCCTCTGAATCCCAGTGTCAGGAGGCAACATCAGGGGACGTCCTCGGCCTCTGTGCACTGTTGTTGGACTTCCAGAAGAACTAGTTCACCAGTATGTGAGACAGGACGCTGAGGTAAATGGCCCACTGGTCTGATCCAACAGGGCCTTTGTTAAGTTCTTATGAAGGCCTCGGCCTCTATGCCCTGTTGTTGGCACTCTGGAGGAACTGGTTGGCCACTGTGTGAGACAGGATGCTGGACTAGATAGGCCACTGCTCTGATTCAGCAGGGCCTTTGTTATGCTCTTATGAAGGCCTCAGCCTCTATGCCCTGATGTTGGCCCTCCGGAGGAACTGGTTGGCCCCTGTGTGAGACAGGATGCTGAGCTAAATGGACCACTGGGCTCATCCAGCAGGGCCTTTGTTGTGTTCTTATGGAGGTCTCAGCCTCTATGCCCTGTGTTTGGCCCTCTGGAGGAACTGGTTGGCCACTGTGTGAGACAGGACGATAGACTAGATAGGCCACTGCTCTGATTCAGCAGAGCCTTTGTTATGTTCTTATGAAGGCCTCAGCCTCTATGCCCTGTTGTTGGCCCTCCGGCGGAATTGGTTGGCCACTGTGTGAGACAGAATGTTGAGCTCAATGGACCACTGGGCTGATCAATGGACCACTGGGCTGAGGAACTGGTTGGCCACCATGTGAAATAGGACGTTGAGCTAAATGACCACTGGTCTGATCCAGCAGGGCCTTTGTTATGTTCTTATGAAGGCCTCGGCCTCTATGCCCTGTTGTTGGCCCTCCAGAGGAACTGATTGGCCCCCATGAGAGACAGGATGCTGGGCTAGATGGACCACTGCTCTGATCCAGTAGGGCTCTTCTGATGTTCTTATACCTTCCTTTTACATAGTGAAGGCTGCTGGTTTTTTGGCCCAGGTGGGGTGGTGGTGGCAGTGATCCATCCTGTACCAGGGCCCCAGAGTCACTAACACAGCCCCTGATGGAAGGTAGTGGGAAACAGAGAAAAGAAAGTGAAAGTGTCTTCTTTCCTATATAAATCAATGGTGCGACCTCATTTGGAATACTGTGTGCAATTCTGGTCACCACACCTTAAAAAGGATATTATAGCTTTGGAAAAAGTGCAGAAAAGGGCAACTCGAATGATAAAGGGGTTGGAACACTTTCCCTATGAGGAAAGGTTAAGGCGCTTAGGGCTCTTTAGCTTGGAGAAACGACGACTGAGGGGTGACATGACTGAGGTTTATAAGATTATGAAAGAGCAGGTAGAGAAAGAGGTACTTTTCTCCCTTTCTCACAATACAAGAACTCGTGGGCACTCCATGAAATTGCTGAGCGGTCGGGTTAGAATGGATAAAAGGAAGTACTTCTTCACCCAAAGAGTGATTATCACTTGGAATTCACTGCCACAGGAAGTGGTGGCGGCTACAAGCATGGGCGGCTTCAAAAGGGAATTAGATAAGCATATGGAAAAGAGGTCCATCAGTGGCTATTAGCCACAAGGTATAGATAGGGACTCTGGGGCAAATGATGCTCTGTCATCTTGGTGCTTGAGGGGGGGGGTCAACAGTGGGAGGGCTTCTAATGTCCTTGCCCCACTGGTGGACCTCCTGATGGCAGCTGATATTTCTGGCCACTGTGTGACACAGAGTGTTGGACTGGATGGGCCTTTGGCCTGATCCAACATTGGCATCTCTTATGTTCTTATGTTCCCATTACAGCAAGCAGTGATTAAACCAAGTATCAAGAAGCTCTATTTGCAAGACAACAAGGTAACCGTTTGCTACACAGACGTTTCATTATTCCATTGTAGGCTGAGAAGCTAAATATAGATTGGAGGCATCAGAAGGGCTACAAATGCCGAGGCTAATGTCAGAAGTACCTGGTTAAAAATTCAGCTGCTTCATGAAGCAGCGAAAGCTGTTCAATGCCATCTGGCAGCTGTACAGTAGGGAGGGGAGGGAGAATCCGCTCTCGGCACAGGTACAATTACGAGCCAAGCGCAACCCGAGACATGAAATATACATCCTATTTAAAGCAACGACACACTGTAATGCCACAATAATGCCCTCGAAGATCCCATTGTGATGTTTTCTGAAGGCTCTGATTTCATGAGCGCATTCGGAGGGAGTGGAAGGGGGCGCCCTGACATCCGCAGAGTGCTATCTCTGAAACATAAAACAGGCGTGCACGGCTCTGAAATGTCATGCTACGCAAGCTGTGAGATAGGGTTGCCAGAGCAGCCCTGTAGCCAGGGAATTTTCCAGTGGGAGGCTCTGGGATTTGGGAGCTGTCGTGCCCCCCCATGGGGTGATGTCTCTTGTGACATCACGAGTGATTCTCCTCCGAGGAGAGCTGAAGAAGAGACAGCCAGACAGCAGGGCAGTGAGCACCACTCGCTGCACTGGTCCTTGACTGCCTCCTTGGCTCTCCAAGCAGGCACAGACGCAGTGAGGTGCCAGGGTGGGCCATGGCCCATCCCGGCACCTCATTGCATCTCTGCCTGTGCACCAACCAACAAATCAGATTTCCAAGACCTCTTAGAGAGCTCTTGGAGAGCCGACGAACTGACAGGGAAGACACAATGAGGCGCTGGGGCAGGCCATTCTCTAACTGCAAAGATTGTCACTGTGTGGCTGCAGGTAAGCTGCAGCAGCCATTATGTGGCTGACTCCGCCTCCTGCAGCAGCCATTTTGCGGCTGACTCCACCTCCTGCAGCAGCCATTTTGCAGCTGACTCCACCTCCTGCAGCAGCCATTGTGTGGCTAGCTCCTCCTCTTGCAGCAACCATTGTGCGGCTGGCTCCACCTCCTGCAGCAGCCATTTTGTGGCTGACTTCACCTCCTGCAGCAGCCTTTTTTGGTTGGCTCCACCTCCTGCAGCAGCCATTGTGTGGCTGGTTCCACCTCCTGCAGCAGCCATTGTGTGGCTGGTTCCACCACCTGCAGCAGCCATTGTGTGGCTGCACCAATCACCCTGTATCAGAATTCCAAACGTACCCACAGGCTCAATAAGGTTTGGGAACCCTGTTCTAATCCAATGCCTGTAAATTTTCCAGGACATTTCTTCTAATGCATGAGGCTCTGGAATGCAATATTTATAACAAATGTTTAATCTAGATTCCGTGATTAAATAGGCAAATTTAATTTTGCTGTCTTATCCCCCCCCCGCCCCTCCTCCACCCCGGTTATCAGTGCAGAAGTGATTACATGACGCAAGCGGAGTCATTTCGTTTTGGGAAATGGCAAATCAAATAAGAGAACCATCCCTTTTCAATTGAGCGATCCTGATGAATGTGCAGAACATTTCCGATGAATTAACGGCCAGGCGGGAACTGTTGATGGCCAGAGGCTTTTGTCTTGGGCCATTAACCCCAGGTGGCCATTAATTCTGCTAATAATGCCGCATGCCTCGAGCCTGATTGTACTCCTGCTACGATGGAGAAGCAAAAAACTCAATCGGAGAATATTAAAATCTGCATTAGAAAAATGAGTTTTGCAGACCTCTCGGTTTGGTCGCCATGACACTGAACAATGAACACAAACTGACGATGAAAAGCGTTTAGCCATCTCCATATGTTTTATGAGAGAGGCTTGTCATAGTAGCCCCATTTTCTCCATCTGCAGTCTGCCAGATTTCTAAATGAAACCCTCTTCTGGCACAATCCAAAGGGCTGAGTCACACCTGCAAGTCCTTCCCTTCACGACAACCACCTTTTGTAACCAGTTGCGTCTGGAAACTGATGGCCGTCTAAGCTGACGCTGCTGATGGAACACTCTGTCACTCCCAGCTCAATGCATTTCCACAGTGCAACAATTGTGTGTACAGGAATTAGATATGAGCATGTTTGAAGGCTAATACCTTCCACTTATGTGTGGAATCTCGGCCTGGAGAGCAGGGCTTTTTTGGTAGAAAAGGCCCAGCAGGAACTCATTAGCATAATAGGCCACACCCGACAGCAGAAACTCATTAGCATATTATGCCACACCCCGGAGAGCACAGCTCATTAGCATATTAGGCCACACCCCATGCCTTCCCTTGGCTTGCCTGGGTGCCCCATGGCTGCGGGGAGCCTGGGCAAGCCCGCCCTTGAAGGGAAGGTAGTGGCTTGCCCGAGCACCCTGTGGTTGCAAGGAACCCGGGCAAGCAGGCCCTTGGACAGGCCAGGGAAGGCATGGAGAGGCATTTAAATGCCCCCCCGATCCTTCCAGGGGGGGCCCTGGCCTGCCCACCTCAAATTTACCAGCAGGGGTCACTCTCCCAGGCTTCCCTCTGTAGCCACACATGCAGAGGTTATCGCTGTAGTGGGTGTGGCCAACTCTGAAGCCAGCCAGACCTCCGTTCCTGAGCATTCCTGTATGTTCCTGCCCTTAAATAGCCCTGCTGGACAGTATATGTAGAAAGACAATGGCAGGCACCTACTACTGACTGTTAGTGGGATATCTGAATATGGATCAGTCTGTGGAATCAATAAAGCTAAAGGTTTCCCTTGCTTGAAAGCCAGTCGAATCTGACTCTAGGGGGTGGTGCGCATCTCCGTTTCCAAGGTGAAGAACCAGCACTGTCCGAAGACATCTCCAGAACTAGATGCCACAACACACGGAATGCTGTTACTTTCCCACCAAAGTATTTATCTACTTGCAATTTCTTGCTTTTGAACTGCTAGGTTGGCAGGAGCTGGGACCAGAGATGGGAGCTTGCTCCGTCACGTGGCACTCAGGTCTCGAACTGCCGAACTACAGGCCTTCTGGTCTCCAGTTATACCTTACTGCAAAGAAGACTGCAGAGGAACATTAAGACTGTTTTGTTTTTGTCAGGTTATCTTGTGGATGAATGTATTTGAAGAAGCCAAATATGGCACCCTGACAAATATCGAGGAGTGAAATGTAAGGCCATCGCAGAAGAAAGCCAGATTTTTGTTGCTTTACAGAAAAAAATTATAATTAAACATTTTGTAACAAAATAAGTGGTTTCAGGATTAATATCTGCTAACAGATCTCTCAGTTTTATGGTAGCCATCTGCATAGATTTATGGCCGTTTGATGGCCATTCGGGGGTGACTCTGCAGTCAGTATTTATTTATTTTATTTTATTTTATTTTATTGGTTCAATTTGTACCCCGCCCTCCCCGCAAAGCAGGCTTGGGGTGGCTCACGTCAGTCGAAACATAAGTTGACACATAAATAACAATTAAAATCCACATAAAACCATTTAAAACAATTCAGGTTATACAGTCAAGTCCATAAAGTGCTGTTGATGGTCAATTGAGTATTTACGACGGCATGTTTTAACCATGTGCCCAAAGATCTAGCAATCCTTCAGCTCATGATCTTGTTGATATACGGGTGGCGTAGGCTAGATGTCAAGCCCAAGGACCAGGACTCTATGGCCCCGTTCATACGAGGGGTTTTGGTCCGGGAGCAAGACAGAACGGGGGCGGATCAAACGGGCACGATCCACGACAACATCGGGGAATCGTTGCCTGCCCGTCCCCGATCCATCCCTCCCGGCAGAAAACCCGCACAAAAAAGAACCACCTAACCTGGGTGGTTCTTCTGATTGAAGCGCCGCAAGCCGGGCCGTCGGATCGCCGGCGCGTCTTTGCGCCGGCTCATCCCCGGCTCCTAGCCAAACTGCGCATGCTC
>NW_015167182.1:66480-80550 GCF_001447785.1 Gekko japonicus
AAATACACACAAAAAAAGACAGTATATGACCTGACGCATTTCGGCTCACGCGCCTTCTTTAGAGGTCAAATAGTGCAAAATACAACAAGCAACAGAGTCCCTGGAACACACGCAAGGCACTCTTACTTTCACTCTTAGGACCTAAACTGGAAGGTACATATTAGTTCCAGGATATACAACTACTTCTGACATAAGGCCAGATATATTTGTGGCCCCAAATAGAAACTCTTTGTTGTGTCATTCAATTCCATATTGGAACATTCCAATTTTGGTCCTATTTTATTTATTGGACCTAAACTGGAAGGTACATATTAGTTCCAGGATATACAACTACTTCTGACATAAGGCCAGATATATTTGTGGCCCCAAATAGAAACTCTTTGTTGTGTCATTCAATTCCATATTGGAACATTCCAATTTTGGTCCTATTTTATTTATTGTTAATTGCCTTACATGTGTTACAGGGACTCTGCTGCTTGTTGTATTTTGCACTACTTGACCTCTGAAGAAGGCTCGTGAGCCATAACGTTTCAGGTCATATGCTGTCTTTTTTGTGTGTGTATTTGTAACTTTGAACATTTCATGAGGCTTTATTTGGGCCCCTACTAGGTTTTTATGTGTCTTTGTATTAAACATTATTTTGTACACTTACAAAAGAGAGCCAGTTTGGTGTAGTGGTTAAGTGCGCGGACTCTAATCTGGGAGAACCGGGTTTGATTCCCCACTCCTCCACTTGCACCTGCTGATGCGACCTTGGGTCAGTCACAAGCTCTGGCATAGCTGTCCTTGAAAAAGAGCAGTTTGTGTCAGAGCTCTCTCAGCCCCACCCACCTCACAGGGTGTCTGTTGTGGGGAGGGGAAGGGAAAGGAGTTTGTAAGCCGCTCTGAGACTCCGAGTGAAGGGCGGGGTATAAATCCAATCTCTTCTCTTCTTCTTATGTTTTTAACTTTTGGCCCTCAATAAGGTTTCTAAACTTCCTTTGGAGGTTTGAGAATAAGACCCAGACTGAATTCCCAGCTCTGCCGTCGCAGTCCGCTGAATGACGTTAGGCCTAAACCATTTCACGGGGTTGCTATGAGGATACGCCATGGAAGTCCGCTGAATGACGTTAGGCCTAAACCATTTCACGGGGTTGCTATGAGGATAAAGTGGAGAAGAGGGGAACGGTGGAAGATGATTTTGATTCCTACTGTGTCGAAAGGCAGGGCATAAATGATATTAATATATGTACGCACTCTCATGTTACATCGTTCCAAAACCACATTTTCGCATCGCATCTTATCACCTGCATGAGCACAAAACCCAACACAATAAAGTATTTTCAAATGAGTATAAAACACTCAAGGTTGAGGGTTTTTTTTGACACCTGGATGATTAAAGTTGATCAATGTAGCTCAATGTTGACAATATAATATATTCCTCAATTATGCCTGTGAATATTAAATTATAATGCTGCAGACTCTTGTGCCTGTCATCGAGTTTCTTTATGCTTAAAAAACTTTCCCTTAAGTACCAATTTGGGAACTTGGATTTATAATCCCCCCCAGCCAGAGGGGGGAATGGATCCTCTGCATCTCAATAATCCATCACAGCATCCATTGTAATCAGGGCTATTTTGGGGCAGGAACACGCAGGAACAGAGTTCCGGCTGGCTCCCAAGTTGACCACACCCAGCAGGAAATCATTAGCATAATAGGCCACACCCAACAGCAGAAACTCATTAGGATTACATTAGGGCTACATTAGGGGTGTGGCCTAACATGCAAAGGAGTTCCCACTACAAAAAAAAAGCCCTGGTTTTGACAACAAACAAGGTAAACAGAATAAGAAGCAAAAGGTGGGTGTGGCTGGATGAATATACTTCTGGTAACATGGGGGTGTGGCCTAATATGCGAATGAGCTATGCTCTCATGTGTATGGCTGGATATGCTAATGAGTTTCTGTTGTTGGGTATGGCCTATTATGCTAATGAGTTCTACCAAAAAAAGCCCTGATTGTAATAATTGCAGAGGAGTAGTCATTTTGGTTTGTGAAAGCGATAATAAATAAGACTCTTGTGGCATCTGAAAGACTCACCACTTTTTATTCTAGTGTAAACTCTGGTGAACTAGAGACCATTTTCTTCGATGCAAAGTGGACTCGAGCCCTTGAAAACTTTTGCTGGGAACGTGGGAAGGCTCAGATGTAGTTCAGTGCATGCTACATGATTGCACATGCAGTCCCAATAGCATAAGCAGCATGTGGGCAAATCCAAAGCATTTTCTTTGATCAAAAAGGGTGCTCTGGAAACTGATTGTAGCAGTTTGATCTTAAGAGCCCACCATGTCTGCTTACTCCTGTCCAGTGTTCCCTCTAAGCTGAGTTAGTGTGAGCTAGCTCAGTTTTTTAGCCCCTGGCTCACAGATTTTTGTCTTCGCTCGGGACGGATGGCTCCAGAGCAAACTAATTTATGCAATAGCCAAATGGCTCACTCACAGCTTTAATGCCAGTAGCTCACAAAGTAGAATTTTTGCTCACAAGACTCCACAGCTTAGAGGGAGCATTGCTCCAATCTGTTGGTCTCCCCCCAAAAAAAAAATATTTACTCCCCTGTATGTACTATCTTACTATCCCAGGGTACTTCAGAGCATCATTATTTGCAAGCCTGAATATTGTTTCCTCAATGGTTCTACAGGGGAGATTTCTGAATAGGCCTTATTCCGATAGAGTTTACCCTTGTGGCCTTAATGGGATTGATACAGCTTTTCATGTTTTGCTTGAATGCAGTTTTTTTCTGAGAATATAAGAGATCACTATATTAAGCCACTAATTGATCAGTAGTCCCCCTACACCCTGGAAACTCTGTCTCCTTTGCTTAGTGATAAGGATCCAAAGATCACTCTGGCAATAGCAAAATTCACTTCAGTCCTTTTGGCTCTTGCCAAAAAATGAGGAATGAAAATCTTCCGCTGCTTAATATTTGTTAATCAACGAGCTTCTAAGGGAATAAAAGGAAAAGCATAAGCAGCGCTGTCCAAGATGTTTATGATTATTTGTCCCTGTTTTAGGGCTGCCAAGTCCCCCCCGGGGGGGGTTTCCCATTGAAAGGGCCCCCAACCCGCCGGTATGGATCAGGCCAGTGGGGGGAACCCCGCCCCCAAAGTGCCCAGTTTAGGTCAACGTGCCCGGCGTGATACCGTCACCCAGAGGTGACGTCATCACACCGGGCATGTCACCGGCCGATGCTCTAGCAATCAGTCTGAAAACTCTATGGTACCATAGAGTTTCCAGGCCGATTGCTACAGCATCGGCTGGCAATGTGCCCAATGTGTGTGCACAGATGTCGTGCGTGCACGGATGACTCAGACCTGGTCTCCCCTGCTGTGCCAGGTAAGCAACTTGGCAACCCTACCCAGTTTGCTACCACATGTGCAATACCTTATCAAATACAAATTCTGCTACGGGCTTATGCTAATGCAAACATGGACTTTATTTGCACAAGCTGCGGTGGCTCAAGTGGTTAAGATGCTGAACTGCAGGCTGTGGAAGGTCGGTAGTTCAGCAGTTCGAGACCCGAGTTGCTGCATGATTGAGTGAGCTCCCATCTCTAGTACTAGCTCCTGCCAACCTAGCAGTTTGAAAGCAAGAAATTGCAAGTAGATAAATAGGGACCACTTCGGTGGGAAGGTAACAGCGTTCCGTGCACCTTGGGTGTTTAGTCATGCCGGCCACATGACCCCGGAAATATCTTCGGACAGCGCTGGCTCTTCGGCTTTGAAACAGAGATGAGCACCGCAACCCTAGAGTCAGACTCGACTGGCTTTCGAGCAAGGGAACCTTTACCTTTACCTTTACATGTGCAAAGGCCTAGGCTAGCCTGATCTCATCAGATTTCAGGAGCTTAGTGGGGTCGGCCCTGGTTAGTACTTGGAGGGGAGACCACCACAGAAGGCCAGGGTTGTTCTGCAGAGGCAGGCAAGGGCACCTCTGAACCTCTCTCACCTTGAAAACCCTCTGGAGTCACCATAAGTTGGCTGTGACTTGATGGCATTTTTCACCACCACCACCACCTTACGACAGGGGTGCTTCAGTCAGATTCCGAAGCATTGTGTAGTGCTCTCACAAGGACCACCACTTCTTAGGAAACTGCTAGCAGGGTGAGTGGCTGTTTAGTATATTTAGGGGGAAGTGATAAATTTCAACATTTTAATGACACTTTCTACCACCACATGTGCAAAGGGAATCATGCATCCATCCCCAATGGGAGTTTTCTCTCTGTGTGTGTTTTTTTTTGGGGGGGGGGGGCTTGAAATGACCCCAGATTTTTTTCTCCCTCCAGGAATGCTTGGATAATTGTCCCAAAGCAAGTGGGGAAAGGGTTGCTTACCCTCCACACACCTATCACTACTTTCAACATGTGCACAGTGAAGTGTGGACCAATCAACTGTTATGTCAAAGGCTTGAAGTGAGGAGTCAACCTGTGTACTACCACCAGGCTCTAGCCAAAGCAAGACACTACAAAGCAAAAAAAGAAAGAAAAAAAAGCTGCCAAAAATAGAAACAAAAAAAAACTCCAACCAACTCTAGCAAAGAATCCTTTTTGACAGTCTTATGCTGCAGGAGATTCTATAGTAAGGCTTGACCCCTACAAAAATCCGAGATTGTACTTACTTTCTGGGCTGCTCTTTCCTTGCTACACATCTCTTCTACAAGCAGTTTTACCATGTCTCCAGGATTTTCCCCCTTTACTTCTCCAAGGCTATGTTTGTTTTTCACATTACTACTGCCATCATCGATCACAGACTCAATAGGATCAAGAACAGCTGGCCAAATCTCTTGCACATTATTCCTGGAATCACAGCCCTAACCTTCGCTCTTGGACACCCTCAAAGCAGTTTATGATTCAGGTCACCTATCTATATCCTTTCTTCATGAGATGGTTGCTCAAGATGAACCTTCTGAGTCTGGGAATTTCTTTTCCAGACTGAGAATTTGCACTAGGGGAAGGAAGGAAGGAAGGAAGGAAGGAAGGAAGGAAGGAAGGAAGGAAGGAAGGGCCATTCCCTCCAATTGTATTTCTTAACTGTAGTTAAGACAAACCTGTCTGTCACAAATATTTGCGTCCTGATACCCTCAGGCACAGAGAAATAATAATTTGGTTGTCCCCTGAAAGAATAAGCTTTTAGCCAACTTAGCAAATGACTTCGGATCAACTGATCCATTGCTTTTAAATAACTGTGCAAGTTCCACGTTCAACATTCTTTTTGAGCTATTGGAGGGAGTCCAAGGTAACTTGCAATTGAAGCTACATTGTTAGACGGGAAGGCCCTCCTTTCAAATTATCTTATTCCCCCCCCCAATCCCTATTACTGAAATATACCCCAAAAGAAAGAAGCATGCCTTCACTATCAGTTTGGTTGATTAATTCACTGATGAACCAAATTAGTGTGCCACCTTCACAAAGATGAATCATGATGCCAGGGTAACAATGAACAATCGGCTGGCGGCCTCTCGGAGCTCATCAGCTGTGGGTGACTGTCACCGAGACCAATGTTCCCTCTAAGCTCTGGAGTCTTGTGAGCAAAAATTCTACTTTGTGAGCTACTGGCATTCAAGTTGTGAGCGAGCGATTTGGCTGGTGCATAAATTAGTTTGCTCTGGAGCCCTCCTTCCTGAGCTGAGACAAAAATGTGTGAGCCGGAGGCTAAAAAACTGTGAGCTAGCTCACACTAATTCAGCTTAGAGGGAACACTGACCGAGACCATCCATTTTGGATGAGAACGTTCGCTTTAGAAGGGCTTAGAAGCCACTCATCAGTGGGGGACAATAGATCATGGCGAGGGAGTCACCTGAACCCCTTCTGTGTACAAATGCACTACAATGAAAGCCACTTTTCAACATGGATAGGTGTCAAGCTCGGGCCTCGCTTGCCAAATATTTCCATATGGATTCACATGTATTTCTACGGTTCTCATGTAACCTTGCTCCTCTCCATTCCTGTTTATCTTCTCTGCTGGGAACTGGGGGGGGGGATAACTGGGTATGGCTTTCTGCTTTGCTGGGTTACTGTCACCTTGTAACACTTCTCATGCAGGGGGCTCCCAAATGTGCGGTACACAACCTGGGATGAGCATGATCTCACCATTCGGCGTGACCTTGTAGTTTGCGGAGCTCCTAGATAATGTAACCATTAGATTGCAGGTGCTAGGGGCGGTCATAGGGGCAGAGGCAGGGCTATTTTTGGGCAGGAACACACAGGAACGGAGTTCCAGCTGGCTCCCAAGTTGGCCACGCCCAGCAGGAACTCATTAGCATAATAGGCCACACCCAACAGCAGAAACTCATTAGGACTGGCTACAGTAGGGGTGTGTGGCCTAACATGCAAAGGAGTTCCTGCTACAAAAAAAAAGGCCCTGGGTTTTGACAACAAACAAGGTAAATGGAATGGCTGGATAACCACACTTCTGGTAACATGGGGGTGCTGCCTAATGTGCTAATGAGCTGTGGTGTCAGGGGTGTGGCCCAATATGCTAATGAGCTCCTGCTGTTGAGTGCTAATGAGTTTCTGCTGGGCTTTTTCTACAAAAAGAGCCCTGGCAGAGGCAGACATGTGGCAGGCTGAATGAGAGAAGCGATTGGTCATTTGGCATCTGTGAGTTTCCCTGCTTTCACCCATTCATGGAGCCTCTGCCCCTCGGGAAAGAGCGGGGAAGCTGCTGTATGATTTGGAGAGCCTCATTCATGTGGGAAGATGTCCATGTAGCAGAGGGGAGAGATTTGCACCACCCTCTATGGCTGTTCACATTACAGTGAATGCCCATGCAATCCCATGTACAGGTTCTTCTTTTATGTGTATTGTGTGATTCTCATGTTGCATAGTATCAGGATACTATCAGCTGCAATCAATGTGGTTTCATAAAGCTGTCCCAGTAGGCTGGATACTTTGAGGCATGTTTGGTCCTGTTCACATAGAAGCAACCCTAGAGGTGCATATTAAAACTTAGGAGACCTAGCCCGTAAAGAAGCTGAATAACATCATCCTGTTAAGAAACTGGTATGAGACTTCCTATGTTGTTCTTTGTTCCTGAGGAAGGACCAGGAGTCTGAAACACTATAAAACTACCTAGGAAAAGTGTTGGATATCTTCTCTGGACTTGACTGTTTCCCTTCATGGATTGTGTGGATTTTTCATTCCCATATGCAATATTTGTTACTGATATTGCTAATTATATGTTTCTTTTCACTTTATTTTATTTTTATTTTTTTATCCCTCGTGCACCTTGTCTCTCGCTGAGGTGTGCAGCCGCAAAGACAAACAGATGAAATTCTTCTTGTTAAGGCATCAAAAAAGAACAACAAAAAAAAGGTTTTAAAAAGGTTGGTCGCTGCTATTGAACACGTTGCCGTGTTCCTCCGACCTCGTCTCTGCTTTGGGGCAGCCGGCTGCACCCCCCGCGATTCGCCGTCAGCCGGGGGGCCCGGTAAGCCCCTACAACTTCCTCTCCCTCCAGGAGTGGAAGCAGGGCTCAACTGCCGAAGTGGAGAGCCCCAAAAAGACGTGGGGGAGCCAGTCGGCTTGGAGCTCGTCCGAAACCCGACCATGCCGCAGCACCGTCAAACCAGAAGTCTGTTTCTTTTCACTTTATTGAAGTCTCTTTTTGTATATTCATACTTGCGGGTATTTCAGCTCACAGTTGTTTTGTTATTCCTGGCTATATTAGACTGTGTGCTGTATTGTTCAATGCATATATGACTGAACATATGAACTGTGTGTGTGTGTGTTAAGTGCCGTCAAGTCGCTTCCGACGTATGGTGCTCCTAAGAATTAACGCCCTTCAAAACATCCTCTCATGAACTGCCTTGTTCAGGTCTTGCAAACGTTGTAAAGTAAAACACACATTGGCTCTTTCTTACAAGCTGATGTGCACCCATACATGCAGGATGCACCTGTGTTCACTGTAATGCGAACAGGGTTATTATTTCAGTTCTTCCCACACACAAAGGAGGAGGAGGAGGAGGAGGAGAACTAGAAGGAGGAGGAGGAGAACTAGAAGGAGGAGAAGAAGAGTTGGATTTATACCCCGTCCTTCACTCAGAGTGGCTTACAATCTCCTTCCCTTCCTCTCCCCACAACAGACACCCTGTGAGGTAGGTGAGGCTGAGAGAGCGCTGAGTGAACTGTGACTGACCCAAGGTCACCCAGCTGGCTGCATGTGAAGCAGTGGAGAATCAAACCCGGCTCTCCAGATGAGACTCCACCGCTCTTAACCACTGCATCAAGCTGGTAAGTCAGTGACTTCTGAGTCTAGTTCCAAATTCTTTTGGACTGCTCAAGAAGCTCACAGACAAGGGATGCAGAAACAATAGGGCTGTAAATGAAGAAACTGTCTGCTCTGGGATCTTGATTGGATAGATTTCACCAGCGCTAGCCAGTAATGCTCTCTGTCACTCAAAAGCTATTAAATTCTAACTCCGTAAACGGGCTTAAATAAATAAGGAGAAGATTTGATCTCTGTTTCATACCGAAATGACATCTGTGGGAGAGGTTTGCTTTGTTCCCTGCTCTGCTGAAGTTTGGGAGGGGGAGAGCCAGTGTTTTCAAAGGTTCAGAGGGGAGATAGCAATCACTATTTTTCTCCTGCGGTGGCATCAAATGTATAAAGAACCCCTTTGCCCATTCCTCTTGAAAGTTCAGACATCTCTCAAGTTGGGCACATGGAGATTTTTAAACAATCTAGACTTTAGATACACACACACGCGCGCGCGCACGCACACACTCACCCCCATGGGTATCTAGATTGGCAATAATTAACCCAGACAGAAAAATTTCCAGGGAGCTCTACTAAGAACAACCCATGACGGTCCAAGGGCCCATCTGAACAGCAGACTGGCAGGTCCATGGAGATAGAGTCAGGTGGGCAACCGTGTGGTCTGGAGCAGTGGAACACAGTTTTAGTCCAGTGGCACCTTGAAGACCCGCAGAGTTTAACTCAAGGTATATGCTTCCATGTGCAAGCATGCTTCTTCGGATACCATGGATTGTCTTCCCAGCATTTATTTCTTTAAAATACCATTTTGTGCCTACAACTAAAGGTGTGCACATGGGTGTGTGTGTGTGTGTGTGTGTTATACATTTGGATCTGGAATTTGGAGAGAACACTTTTACCATTTACTCCTGATTCTGGAATAGAACAGTACTTGTTCAGGATTCATAGCCATGCTCCCCCTTCAGGTTCCAGAATTTTGGGACCATCATTTTTTAAAGGGAACCAATCTGAGGTTCTGGGGCAGGTGCTTCAAAAGGTGATGGCATCCAATCGATTTGCACAGTACATAGTCCTCCCTCTCATTTAAAAGCCCCCCCCCCTAAGTTTCAATGGAGAAATAAGTTTGATTTGACAGACCCCCAAACTAGCTGCCCAGAACAACTCCACTGTTTCTTATGGCATCAAAATGGTTGTAAACTCCCCCCCCCGTGTTTAAACACACATGCGCGTGCGCACAGCTGAATCCAGTTTCTTCATGCTATTTTACAGTGACTGAATTTTTTAAAAAGCTTTCTGTTGAAAACTCTGCACTTGCCACCCATCCTTGTTGTGGTCCTTTGAAGGTTTCCTTCACAGAAAAGCACCTCTCCACTGCTGCAGTTTTTGAAAATAGATCAATTTCATTTAAAAATTAGAGCACATAGACAAAGCCCTATGAGGAAAGGCTGAGGAATTTGGGGATAGTCTAGTCTGGAGAAGAGGAGGTTGAGGGGGAACATGATTGCTCTCTTTAAGTACTTGAAGGGCTGTCACTTAGAGGAGGGCAAGGAGCTGTTCCTGTTGGCAGCAGAGGAGAGGACTCAAAATAGTGGGTTTAAATTAAGGGCGGGAAGGTACCGTCTGGATATTAGGAAAAAGCTTTTTTTACAGTAAGAGTTGTGCAACAGTGAAATCAGCTGCCTAGGGAGGTGGTGAGCTCCCCCTCCCCGGCAGTCTTTAAGCAGCGTTTGGAAAAACACTTGTCAGGGATGCTCTAAACTGATCCTGCATTGAGCAGGGCATTAGACTAGATGGCCTGTATGGCCCCTTCCAACTCCGTGATTCTATGATTCTATGTGATGAATCAATCATCCAGTAGTTATCAGGCACATGTCTTCATGCTGGGCATCCATTGTAGGGATATCTTAATTACTACTGCTATTTAATGAATTCCTGAGGGGGGGGTGAGATCTCTCATTTCTTTGAAGATATCATCCAGCTCAGGACAGCAGCTGAGGACCTTAAAAATACCTTCTCTGGAGCTTTTCTCCAATTATGATTGGCTGGGAATGCTCTCCTGATCCCTTGCAAGGATCCAGTTGGAAGGGGGAAATGCCATCACCCAGGAGATCAGGAGAATCAAAGAAAAACAAAATGCCTGCTGCTGCTGATGACAGTAAACATCCAAACACAAAAAAATATGGACCCCCCCCAATAATGCCTAAGAACCCCAGATTTGTTTAACATCCTGAAAATCATGGTAATAGCCCAAGACAGCAACTTTTCAGTATATTTTTGGTTCAAGAGTTTTGGTTCAGGAATACAACTATCCCTGTCCCACTGTTTTAAAGGATCAAGTGTTGGAAAAGGTTGTTCTCCACTATAGTTTCTGGGAGCCACTGACAGCGTGAGAAGGGCCAGTGGCATTGACTCATCACAAGGTATCTTCATGTGTGTTTCTGTTCACTTATAGCTCTGTTCTGTTATTATGATGTTGGTGCTTCAACTTTGCATAATGGGAAAGAATGCTGCCCACAACCCTCCCAATACACAGAGTTGCCACTTTGAAAAGCTAGAGCATTGCAAATATTTCCCCACTTTTCTAGGCATGACCACATACCCTTCCCAAATCTGGGTTTCCAGTCACATGCACTGCTCATGCAAAATGACAACCGCATGTATTGAGAAGACTGCACATAGGCGGTCTCCCCTTATGCATTTCCGGATTACGAGCATGGTAGCAACTTAACAGGGCTTTTCATAGCAGCTCATGTTGCTCATCAAGACATTAGCAGAGCCAAGTGGTAAAATCATGAGAGAGTCGGTGTGGTGCAGTAGATAGAGTGCCAGGCTAGGATCTGGGAGACGCAGAATTCAATTCACATTCTATCATGTAAGCTTGCTGGGTCACCTTGGGCCAGGCACACACAATCAGCCTAAGCTACCTTCAGATGAATAGCTAGATTTGAGTCCAATAGCACCGCAGAGATCAACAAGATTCTCTGAAGAAGAAGATCATAAGGAGAGCCATCGTGGTGTAGTGGCTAAGAGCGACAGACTCTAGTCTGGAGAGCCGGGTTTGATTCCCCACTCCTCGACATGAAGCCATGTGGGTGGCCTCGGGTCAGTCAGAGCTCTTTCAGAGCACTCTCAGCCCAAAATAATAAGTCAAGCTCGCCACCTAGGGGTGTATAACCCTAAAAGAGCTAGAACTTAAGGCTGCCAGACAATCTTAGGATCTCCTGGCTATACTATACACAATTCCATATGATAATTAATTTATTGATTGATTTCTCGGTATAAGTTTTCAAGAATCACTTTGTCAGGTTCCCAGTCAAATCACTCTACACACACACTTTGGCAGTGAATGCTTTATTTAGAGATATGAGATGCTAAGGGTACAAGTTCTTTGTTAGGACTGAGTTGCCAAGGCGGGAAAGTCAAGATATAGGTAAAGCCCCCAAATTCCATGCACATCAACATCAGCATTACTACAGTGACTCTGAAAGGTATACAGCCACTATCTAGCCAAGCACAGTCTTACTCCAAGGACATTTCTTATGTGAAAGATGTCTTGGGGCCCCTTAGGAAAATTACCAAGCAAGCCTCCCTAATTCACTACACGCACTCCCCCCCACCCCAGGAATGCAATGGCAGGAGAGGGCAGTGATAAGGATACAGAATGCAAGCAGAGTAAACCAGGTATAGACAATATAACTGTTTCAGCTAGCTAGCCTGCCCCAATGCTAGATGCCCGAGACTGACATACTCCCTGTTCAAGAGACAAAGCTCAGCTACTCTGTATCTGACAAAAGGAAGCTATGACTCTCAAACGTTTATACGCTGAGAAGCTTTTTGGTCCCTGTGGTGCTATCGGACTCAAAGCGAGCTGTTCTCCTGCAGGCCAATACAGCTGCCCTCTGAAATGGTGAGCCTCAGAGGGTTGTCATGAGGATACAATGGAGGACAGGAGAACGATGTGGATGCTTTGGATCAAAGGCAGGGTATAAACGAAGTCAATAAAATAAAGAAAGAAAGAAACACCCATGGAGAAAAGAACTGCAGAGGAAAGACTGGGGGCAGAACTGAACATCCCCATCCCCACCCCTGCAGCTTCTCTGCTGTTAATTTCCTCGCTCCTTCTCATGCCTTTGCAGTGGAGATGTGGCAACCAGCGTGAAAGAACATAAGAACATAAGAGACGCCAATGTTGGATCAGGCCAAAGGCCCATCTCGTCCAACTCTCTGTCACACAGTGGCCAAAAATACCAGGTGCCATCAGGAGGTCCACCAGTGGGGCCAGGACATTAGAACCCCTCCCACTGTTGGCCCCCCCAAGCACCAAGAAGACAGAGCATCACTTGCCCCAGAGCCCCTATCTGTACCTTGTGGCTAATAGCCACTGATGGACCTCTGCTCCATATAAGAACATAAGAGAAGCCAATGTTGGATCAGGCCAATGGCCCATCCAGTCCAACACTTGTCACACAGTGGCCAAATGTACCAGGTGCCATCAGGAGGTCCACCAGTGGGGCCAGGACATTAGAAGCCCTCCCACTGTTGCCCCACCAAGCACCAAGAAGACAGAGCATCACTTGCCCCAGAGCCCCTATCTATACCTTGTGGACCTCTGCTCCATATGGCTACCTAATTCCATATGCCTATCTGGTTCCCAGACATGTGTTTGCTAAAGGCAGTGTTGTTTTACTTTCAATTGCAAGCAGCAGTGCTTTAACAAACAAAAAAAACCCTGCCAGATCGCTATGCAGTGGTACTGACGGATGGAATGTCAATTGGTAGGCAGGAGGTTGCAAACCAAACTGTGTCTAAGATGTGTCCTTGTTTAGACCGCTCAACATGGTTCTCATCCTGTTCTCCAGACCCCTCTGATAAACATGTAATAAAAATAGGAAAGTCCAACGTCAATAAAAGGGGATGAAATATTGGGGGCGGGGTGTTAGACTTTGACCAGAGAGACTGGGGTTCAGGTTTCTCACTGGATGATCCAATCACCATCTTTGGGTGTAACGTATCTTGCAAGGTGGTTGTGAAGATGAAATGGCTCTGTGGATGCCGCTGTGAGCAGCTTGGCGGAAGAGTGGCATTTAAAAATTGGCTGGATATATGGACGGACGGACAGATGGATGGATGAACAGCTAGAAATTCTCTAAAAACAAAACATGTGGGAATGCATGTCTCGTCACTGGAAATTCTTTTGCTAAATCCCCTCTGTTGCTCCTTTAATCCAGGGATTGTTGAAGTAATTCACACATCCCTCTGTTCTACAGTTTATGTGACTTCTCCTCTGGTTCCTCCAAAACTATTCCTGGGGGTTCCCAATTCCCAGAATTTTCCACGAGATTGGGAGGAATCAGGAAAAATCACCTCACATGGAAATCTAGGCAGGATCCAAGCCAGTGTCTGAAAAAGACTATTGCAAATCTCTCTTCTTCCAGTTGGAAGTGAGTTTAACTGTATGAAACATATCTTCCTATACCCTGCCAAACAAATCACAGTCGTTATTCTCATTTTCAGTGCCTATTTCTTGCATTCACACAGGGCTATTTGGGGGCAGGAATACACAGGAATGGCGTTCCGGCTGGCTTCAGAGTTGGCCACGCCCACTACAGCCAAAACCTCTGCACGCGTGGCTACAGAGGGAAGGCCTGGAGAGTGGCCCCCCCCGGCGACTCCGAGGCAGGCCGGACGGGGGGTCCCTGGAAGGATCGGGGAGGCATTTAAATGCCTCCCCGGGCCTGTCCAAGGGCCGGCTTGCCCAGGGTCCCCCCAGCCACAAGGTGCCTGGACTAGCCAAGGGAAGGCCGTTTAAACTGCCTTCCCTTC
>NW_015167182.1:80777-88166 GCF_001447785.1 Gekko japonicus
AATACAAAAATAACAATATGTCTACATTTTAAAAACATATTATACACTTTAAAAACCCGTCCTAAATCACATAAAGTGCTCGGTGATAGCCAAAACTCCCAAACCCAAGATGGCGGGACAATTCCAACAATTCTTGGCAGACAGTCTATAGCGTCACTGTTTATTCAGATGTTCCAGAAAATCTTCTCAGGGCTCTTCTTAGGGCCTCTACCAACCACCCCAAGATGGTAACATAATAGGGGGGGGCAGCGGCCCCTACTCGAAAGCCTGGTGGAAGAGCTCCGTCTTGCAGGCCCTGCGGAACTGCATCAGATACCGCAGGGCCCGGATCTCCCCCGGGAGCTCATTCCACCAGGTAGGGGCCACTACCGAAAAGGCCCTGGCCCTTGTGGCGGCCAATTTCACATCCCTGGGGCCCGGAATAGATAACAGGTTTTGGGCCCCAGACCGTAGTGCTCTTGGGGGAACATACGGGGAAAGGCAGTCCCTCAGGTAGGTTGGACCCAGACCATATAGGGCTTTATAGGTATGAACCAACACTTTAAAGTGAATCCGGTACGCTATTGGCAACCAGTGCAGCGCTTTCAGCACAGGCTGTATGTGGTCCCTTCTAGAGAGACCCGTTAACAGCCTGGCCGCAGCATTCTGCACCAGTTGCAGCCTCCGGATTTGCGACAGAGGCCTAATATGCTAATGAGTTTCACACATTACTTTTTTTTAATGCTCTTAGACTAATGTGTGCGTGCGTGTGTGTGTGAGAGAGATAAAGGCCTAACTGGCTCTTGATCTGTAACTTGATAGGGACCGGATCCTTCTTAGTACACTTATGAACTCCTCCGTCAGGATGGGCACCATTTTCTATCCATTCCCTGAGCACTGCTGCTAGATTTTAAGCGACAGCTGAAGCTCCCTTATACTCAGAGGTCGATTCGGGGGGGGGATCGCGGGGGATCGCAGTTCCCCCAGGTGAGGTGCAGGGGGCGGGGCACACAACAAAGCCCCGCCCCCTGCTTCTGGCCACCCCGCTTCCGGCCCTCATTCAGCCAGGAGGAAGCAGGAGAAGAGGGAGGGTAAGTTGCTTCCTCCCCGCCTCTCCCCACTGCTGCCTGCCTGGGGCCAGGGAGGGCCTTCGCGGGGCTTTTGGGGGTGGAGCCTGAGTGGTGGGTTTAGATTCAGAGGAATTAGCTGTGTTAGTCTGTTGCGGCAAAATAGTCCAAGAGTTCAAATAGCACCTTTAAGACTAACCTTTAAGACTAAGACTAACTGAGTGGTGGGTGTGGCCTTATGACACACTTCTGGTGATGTCAGGGGGTGTGGCATATGCTAATGAGTTATGCTAATGAGTTCCCCTAGCTCTTTTTCTACGAAACGAGCCCTGCTTATACTGAATCAGTATACTGGGTCCATCAAGATCAGTATTGTCTACTCAGACTGGCAGTGGCTCTCCAGGGTCTTAGGATGAGGTCTTTCACCTTGCCTCCTGCACTGGCGTTTTAAACTCGAGACACCAGGGACAGAACCTGGGACCTTCCATATGCAAAGCAGATATTCTACCACTGAGCCACATTCCCTCTGTGCCATGTTATTGTTGTTTCTACATCCTTTCACACACTGCAAATGGCTCACCGGACTTCCAGTGGGTTTCAGCAAGTATTACTTACAACTCACAGCCATGAATGGCTGGCTGCTCTGAGTAGATTTATCTTCATAGCAGAGACTAACAATTAGCCCGGCAAGCCGTCCCTATCTGTTCCTCAGCTATCTCCCAGGTAAAGAGGCCTAGGTGGGAAGAGAGATGATAGAAAACATAAAATATTTCATTTCTTTGAGCTATTATGAATTCCTCGGCAACAAAGGGTTTGGCACACCGTGTTTCTTTCAAGAGCCATTTAAGTATATAGCTCAAGGCTGGTTTGTATGAAATCAATTAACAATTTCTCACAGTTAGCTTTCTGCTACCCTGCTGCATTCATATTTTTTATGATTAAGAAATTCCTGCCGTGAGTTGTGACGCAGCATTTTGCAGCTCCGGGCTTTGAATAAAAGGTATCGAAAGAGATCTCTTTCTGCTTCTGCTTCTTTTTTAAAGGAATAGCAGAAGTAGAATTGACAAGGTTGGGGACAAAATCAGCAGAGGCCGAGAGAGAAAGCCATTGTCCCAGTTGCAACTGTCTCTCAAAATGGCAATTTTCATCTACTATAGAAAAAAAAAAAGAAGTCTGCTTCTTGGTACCAGGGAATTACTATTTCCTCTTGCCCAGGCTAGTCCAATCCCATTTGATCTCAGAACTAAGCAGGGTCAGGCCCGGTTGGTGCTCGAATGGGAGGCCATCAAGAAAGTCCAGGGTTTCATCACATAAAATAGCAAAATGCTTCCCGGACGCTTCCAACAGATGTTGGAGATGTAAGAAGAACACAGGGACATTCATGCATATATGGTGGAATTGTAATAAGGTTCGAGGATTTTGGAAAAAACTGCAGAGAATACTAAACGAAAACATTAAAATAAATCTACCTCTATTGCCGGAGATATTTTTATTGAATATGATTCCGGATGAAATTAAAAAACATAAACATATAATTATATACATATTAACAGCGGCAAGAATTTTGATCGCAAAGAGATGGAAATCCAACATACTACCCTCAATAAAAGAACTAAAAACTAAGATTCTGGAAATAGCGGAAATGGATAGAGTGAACATGGAATTAAAACAGAAACCAGAAGAAAACTATTGGGATAAATGGGAAGTAGTATATAATTGGCTGAAGATAAGGAAGATTAATATCAATGAGAGTTAAGCTAGCCTGATTAGGGATAAGGTGATGATATAAGCGTAAGAGCACTGTTTAACTTAAACCAGATACTTTGAAAATTGTTATATGATAGAGGAAACTGTTGAAGAAATGTGATGGAAACTATATTTGTTTTGACACAGTGTTTTGAAGATTGTTAAGTGGTGTGATATTGTAAAAACCGAATAAATAGAGTTTTTTTTTTAAAGGAAGTCCAGGGTTCCTACCCAGAGGTAGGCAATGACAAGCCACCTCTATTCCTCTCTTGCCTTTGAAACCTTAGGGGGTCGCCATACATTGACAGCACCTCCCACCACCATTTCCTGTAACCCCGTGTCAAGGAAAGACAGAGTGGAATCCAAGACTCTCCCAGGGCTGGCTATTTCAAACACCAGCAGGCAGTGAAGGCGGGGAGTTGCTGGCCACAGAAGGACACAGCCAGATGAGTTTGCCTCTTTGAGGAGGACCCAGGCCACAGTGTATTGATTCACTTTATTTATAGCCTGCCATTCTCCCCAACGGGGAACCAAAGTAGCTTTCATCACTCTCCACTCCTCCTTTTTATTTTATCCTCACAACAACCCTGTGAGGTAGGTGGGGCTGAGAGTGCCTGACTGGCCCAAGGTCACCCACCCAGCGAGCTTCCATGGCAGAGTGGGAATTCGAACCTGGGTTTCCCAGATCCTAGTCTGACACTTGAACCGCTACACTACACCATGCTGGCTCTGAACCCATAGCCTGGATATTTTCCGGTCAATTACCTGTCATGTGTAACTGCAAGAAGGAAGGGGGGGGGAGAAACAGTAATAAGAATTTCAGTGGGGCATACAGAGACCTTGGAATGTGTAGATAGGAACTCTCAAAGATAAGAACTCTCAGGCTGGGGCAAGTGATGCTCTGTATTCTTGGTGCTTGGGGGGGGCAACAGTGGGAGGGCTTCTAGTGTCCTGGCCCCACTGGTGGACCTCCTGATGGCATCTGGTCTTTTTGGCCACTGTGTGACAGAGTGTTGGACTGGATGGGCCATTGGCCTGATCCAACATTGGCTTCTCTGCATGTAGGCAATTTAGGTGTTCTAGGGTTTTGTCTCAACTAACTGATGATATATTTGTTTATTTCTCAAGCAATTTACCTGGTTTTTTTTTAATCTGATGATATAATGGATGAGTGAGTGGATGATTTCATTCTTGAATCACTTATGAATGGCTGATTTAACTGGTGGTTCACTGGATGGTTTGACATGCCATGACTGGTGATTGATTTGATGGTGTGCAGCGTGATCCTAAACATAATTAATCCCACTGAAGTCAATCCGTTTAGAAGGGTGCAGTCTGGTTAGGACTGCACTATTAATGGATAAATTAACTGATGAGCTAACAGATTATTTAACTGGGTGCTTTACTTATGATCTGATGAGATAACTTGTGCGCTAATTGATGTATTAATTACCTAACTGCTAAGGAAAGGAACTATTGTCAAGGTATTTAGAAGAAACGTGGGACCCACAAAGACTTGCAGTGGGCATCTCACTTCCCCCTGTATACATTCCCTATTTCCCGTCCCTGGCAGTTCCCATAGCCTCTCCTCTTTTCTGGCTTCCTTCTCTTCTTCCCACCCACAAGGTAACCTATATTTACATGCTCTCCTGTCTTCAGCTTTCCCTCCTTCCTCCTGCTGGCAGCTTCTCCCCAGGAAAACACTGGCTGAGTTGCACAGTGGCTGCCACTGCTGGGAAAGGCTCAGTTGCATAGTGACCACTGCTGGCACTGATCCAGACTGGGCCCAGTTGTGTGGTGGCCACTGGTACCACACTGGGCTGGATCCAGTTGCACCGTGGCCACCTACCTCACAGGGTGTCTGTTGCAAGGAGAGGAAGGAAAGGAGATTGTGAGCTGCTCTGAGACTTCAAGTGAAGGGCGTAGTATACATCCAAGTCTCCTCCTCCTCCAGTAGTCATTACCGAGCCTGTCCCCAGCAATTCCTCAGCCACTAGGGGACAGGGGAAGAATTAGGGTTGCCAGCTCTGGGTTGAGAAATACCTGGAGGTTTTGGAGGTGGAGCTTGAAAAGGTCAGGGTTTGGGGAGGGGAGGGACTTCCATGCCAGAGTCCACCTTCCAGAGTCACCATTTTCTCCAGGTGTTTCTCCAGGTGTTGCCAGGAGATCAGTTGTAATAGTGGGAGATCTTTACCCATCACCTGGAGGCTGGCAGTCATAGGAGGAGGAGGAGAGGACCCTTTCCAGGGCTGTTTTGGCTTTTGAGTCTACCCCTGCTTCCCCCACCCATACCTTTGCTTTACAGAAACTGAGACTTGGAAGCAATATAGTTGTGGTTGCCTAGAAACCTCCTACATGGTGACAGAGAGCTCAGAGGAGATTGTTTTCTTGACGCTACCAGTATTATTTCGGATTAAAACTCCCCTGGTTTTATCTTTTAAAAAGATTGCAGGATTTATTTCCTGCAAATTTAGGATTTCCTTCAGATTTGTAGAGAAATCCTTTCCGTACCTAGCTCCATTTTGCATATCTATAAATCCACACTCTAGGACCCAGTTCAGAATTAGATATATGATAATACCCATGGATTATGGTCCTAGAGGGATGTAGTTCTTCATAGTTTATGAAAGAACAGAAAATCAAGTAAGAATTACATTTCATTTAGGAAAATTATCACCATGTTGATCTGTCCGCAAGCAATATTACAATGGACTTCTGGTTACCCAAGCATTTGTGCCCCAGATTATAACATAACTTTTCATATATGTGTAGGCTTTCTCTGTCTGAGAAACTAGTCTTTGATACTTGGAACACTCCATTGCTGGAAAACATTGCATTTCCACAGGAAATTTCAAGAACCAATTAGAGCTATTTCAAGTCCCAGATACATTCACTGTATCCAAGCTGGATGACTGTAGAAAGATGAGAGGCAATTGTTCCTCATTTTCCAGCTCAACAGCATGGTACTTTAGATCCCTCAAGTCAGCACTGAGTGTACTGATTTCCAATGTATTTTTTAATTAAAATATCTTTAAAGCACCACTGCATTTTTAATGTGGCAGTGGGGGGGGGTGTCTGGGCCAGAGTTTGGGGTAGATGTCTGCAGACTTGGCTCATAGGTTCATCTGCAGGTATCCAACAGTAAGTGTAGCCTCCAATCTAAAGAAGACATTACCATCCAAAGAAGGAACCATAAGACCATTAAGTCCAGTGTCTGCTCCATTGTATGGTGGTTTGGAAGCATGAACGGTTGGTCAGCACAGTCAACAATACCTGAATATTTGGTCAATATGGTCAACCATACCTGAGTAATTGAAACAGAGTTTACTCCGAATTTCACTGTTACATTGCATGTGTACGAAGTGTAAGGAGATGCCTATGAAATATGCACTCTATTTAGGGCAGTGACACCACATTAGGTTCCTGTTCCTCTGTCCCAAGGACACTCTCAAGTACACCACTTGGAGACATCAACATATCATGGTAACTAATGAAACTGAGCAACAGAGGGAGAGATAAAGTTGCCAGCTCCAGCTTGGGAAATTCCTGTAGACAGGGGTCATTTTGTAGAAAAAGAGGTGCAGGAGCTCATTAACATAACTTATCTGCATATGCCACACCCCCTGACATCAACAGAAGTGTGTCAGAAGGCAACACCCACTGCTCAGGCTCCACTGGACTGTTTTGGATTGCTAGCTATTGGGGGGGGGGAACGTGCAGATCTGCCCTCGCAGAGGAGGGAGAGCTTGTACCTGAATAAAACTTGGTCTTAAAGGTGCCACTGGACTCGTTTGGGCCAGGGGGCCAGGGGGGCTCGGCAACTTACCTGGCTGTTTCTTGCTCTGACTGAGGGCTGCTGGGAGCAGAGGCTGGGGCTTGTTGCATGTGCCCGCCCCCTGGGCTCTTTTCTGCCGGAGCTCCGCTCCTGTGCGCTCCTGCAGGAAATGACCCCTGTCTGTAGATTTGAGGATGGTGCTGGGGGAGGGTGGAGTTTGGAGAGGAGAAGGAGCTTAGCAGGGATGTTATACCATAAGACCCACCCTCTATTGATACATTGATGCGACACATGGATGAATTAAGACTTGGAACACATCCCAACACAACATACTAAGCCCCCCTCCAAGAAGAACAATTGCAGTCCTAATTGCCTGCCGCTGTATACATACTATCTAGGCGCCTTACTGTTTTCATTACCTTTGCATCCACCACACTTCCTTGTCCGCCCCATCAACCGAGCCTTGCAAGGTCCTGTTTTATTAGCGATGTTTTCCCCTTTGCGATTCACTCCAACGGCTTCTCATTGCCCAGCTGCTTCTGACAGATTGCAGCGGATTCTAATGAAATCTAACTGACGGTCTCCAGCCTCAGAATTTTCAGACGTCCACCAATCAGGCGGCCAGCTTCCCCACCTATCCAACCCCAGGCAAGCCAAGCAGTAACCAATCGCACCTCAGTTTTAAAGCTCTATTGTTTCATCACAGTACGTGTTTGGCATGTTATGATGTTCCTGTTGTGTTGTATTATGGACGGCCAGTATGATATCCTGGTTAAACGAGGACTTGTGACAGATCAACCACTGGGTGACCCGAGCCAGTCA
>NW_015167182.1:88205-90280 GCF_001447785.1 Gekko japonicus
GTACATATATATATATATATATTTTTTTTTTTTAACTCTCCTAAAGAGGAGAGAATTCTATTGCTTTAAAATTTTCAGAAAAGGGGGAGGGTATACAGCGGGATTAAGAAAAGTGGTGAGTGGTATCTTAATTAGTAAGTTAGTCTTGTATTAGTAAAAATAAATTCTTCAGCTTCTTCTGTGTTTGACTGATCGTCCTTCATCTTGACCTGTAAATAACACAATTGTTAGTCGTTTTAGTAGTGTCCTTTTGGGTTAATACAGTCCTTTAATGCGCTCTCCGAACAAATCTTCAAGTCTTGGGGTTTCTTCTGTGTTTGACTGATCGTCCTTCATCTTGACCTGTAAATAACACAATTGTTAGTAGTTTTAGTAGTGTCCTTTTGGGTTAATACAGTCCTTTAATGCGCTCTCCAAACAAATCTTCAAGTCTTGGGGTTTCTTCCTTTTACATCTCTCAAGTTGTAAGATGGACCTTTAACTGCTCCTTCTTCTTCCGGTTTCATGTCCTCCCTCTCCGAGCCGCTGTCTTCTTCTCCGCTCAGTACCACCCATTTTGCAAGTTCTGCTTCTTCCTCTGAACTGGCATGCCTCTTCAAAAAGTCTTGAGCTTTGAAAATGGAGTCAATCTTCTCTCTTTTCTCTTCAAATTTGAAAATAAATCCTTCTGAAATCAACCATCTATAATTAATTTGATGGTTTCGCAAGAATGTGGTCAGTCCTTTATAAGCTTTCCGCTTCATACGAATTTCACATGAGAGGCCACTGGCTCAATGGTAGAGCACCCGCTTGGCAAGCCAAAGGTCCCAGGTTCAATCCCTTGACTGAGCAATAGGTGATGTCACAGACCTCTGTAGAGACACTGTGAGTGTGAATAGACAATACCGACCTTGATGGACAATGGTTGTCATTCCATATAAGGCAGCTTTGCATGTTCAGATGTACAGAACACCTGAACACTAAGAATTATTTTAAATTTCTCAGTCATGACATTTCAACTCCCAACTCCCCATTTCAATTTAGTTTCCCCTCTGTACACGACTCTGTATTTTCACATCACTTTCTGTTGACTCACACAGAATTTCCCCCTCAATGTACATGTTTTTTCCAACAGCATTTGTTCATCAATAAATGAGCCTTATATCTATACTAAATGAATAAATTAAATAAATATATGCATAAATTACATCTTCCAGCTATATACTTTGCAGATTGCATATAAAAAACAGTACACAATGCATACAGAATACAAAACAAAGAGACAATATGGAGAACTAAAACCATTGTCCAAAATATAAATGGATATAAAAAAGAAATGAACGGGGAACATTAGTTCATCCTTGTTGAACATAATGTGGTCTGTGGTGATGCAGCCCTGATTCCTCACCCAGGCTGTGGGAAACACATCTGCACAATACCCATTTATTTCTTCCCTTTGGGTTCCCGCAATAGACTTGACATTTCTCAGAGGACTTTTTTCAATAGTACTGTATAATAGATGTTGCCTTCTTTTCATGGGGGAAGCAGAATAAAAGTATTTTAATAAAGCAGATAAATTTACTTGTAAAGAATATTAATATGACGAAAGTTTGCAAAGTCGTCCCCCCCTCGAAATATTCTCTATGCCTGTGTTGCCACAACTGGGTAAAACTCTACACCAGCTCTCCCTCACTGTCTTAGCCTTTCACAAAACTTTTAGGGAAATGGCAGAGGAAGTCTGGTGGGAGGGCTTGCATCCTTAAGATTTCAACACTCTTGGGTATACATGCATTCAAGAGTACTTATTGCTGCTGGGAAATCTATTCACAGCTCTGCTGGAATCAGGGATGCTGCCGTGCCAGCCTGTCTCTTTCAAATGAGGCACAAGGCAGAGTCCCCCAATGTGGTGCCTATAGGTGCCATGACGCCTGCAGGCCCCAAAAGGTTGGACTGGCCATCTCAAAACAAAGTCCCTTCTCCTTTTTCCAGGACTGTTCCACTTAAATTCTTGCCTTCAGTCATAGGGATTGTTCCAATTTGCTTTTCACTGCCCAACTTGAAGAGAGTCTCGTCACCTTATTGCCCAGCAGACTTAA
>NW_015167182.1:90679-90883 GCF_001447785.1 Gekko japonicus
AGTCCCGAAAACTGGCTTCAACGCTTAACTGCCTCCTGGAATCTCTCCATATAGTCCATTGCCGCTTTTAAACATGCCCCCCCTTTCTTCTAGCTCCGTAATGCTTATAAGTTCTTAGCGGAGGAGAGTCCCCTCTCCCCCCGTGCTTTTCCCTGGGGGGCTTTCAGTTTGTTGCTTCATTTCAACTTTACTCACTCTTCATAT
>NW_015167183.1:0-2111 GCF_001447785.1 Gekko japonicus
TGCTCTAGAGCCATCCTTACTGAGCTAAGGCCAATATGTGTGAGCCAGAGGCTAAAAAACTGTGAGCTAGCTCACACTAACCCAGTTTAGAGGGAACACTGGTGTGATCATACACAACTGGAAAGTGCAGCCTACTCTAGTGTTGCTTTTCTGATACAGGCACAGCCTAGCAAAACTTGTTTACCAATATACATACCACACAACTATTAACCATTTCTCACCAACAGCAAGCACTGTAACTCCTGACCAATACACGGTATATACGAAGGAGGTTTCCAAAGACATATTGGGTTGGATCCATCCATCCATATATACACACAACCTTTCCATGAGCAAAAGAACAGGAAATTTCTGTTGATTCTCACCTCCTACTGTGTAGCCTTTCAGCTCCACAATACACATCTCTGACCCACAGGAGCAGATTTCTGAAGGCAATCAGAAGACTGAAGAGGGAAGGTGATGACTGCCTGAGCCTGGCTAGGCAAAAGCCCCCACTTGGCCCCGCCCACTTTCTAAAAGCACTTGGCCAGGTGCTTGCGCAACCAATTTCCGGGCACCATCATATGTAGAGAGCAAAGTCCTAGGCGCGGCCAAAGATCTTGAACAAGTGGAAATGCGCCATATCCCACTTACGTTTCTGGTTGCACATTGCTGGATCCAGGCCCGTGGATAGAACTTTTTCTCCTCCCCAGGCATTAGAACTCGGGGGGACCCCATGAAGCTGACGGGCAGTAGAATCAGGACAGACAAAAAGAAGTCCTTTAGTCATCCAGTAAATAAATTCTGGACAAAGCGACAGTCTGTAATTCATATCAGGGAATAGTGTTCAAGATATTGACTACTGCTAGGATGACATATGTGCATGATCGGAAATCCTGGGCGAAGCTGATTGGCTGAGCAAAGTGTGAGATGTGCTCGAAATCGTGAAAGGTTTCGGCATTCTAGAAGAGCTAAAAGCGGCGAAATGTGCTGGTACCCGATGGTCCATTACGCTGCGAATGAACTGGCTGCCTGAATTATTACCAGGATCAAAGTATTTATGGTTACGCAAATGGCTGATATATTGTATTTGAGTTTTTTAATGACTCTATTACTTTGTATCGCATACATTTCTCTCTTTTTTCCCTTTTTTTGTATAAAGGCTGTACTTCTTTACTCAGTGAGTAATTCGGTGATGGGATTCACTGCCAGGAGGCTTGAAGGGGGGGGGGGGGGGAGGTGACATCAGGGAAAGGCCTTGGCCTCTGTGGAAAGTTGCCAACCTCCAGGTGAGGCCTGGAGACTTCCCAGAATTGCAACAAATCTCCAGACTACAGAGAACAGTTTCCCTGGAGAAAACAACCACGTTGGAGGGTGGGCACCGGGGCATCGTGTCTCTGCTCAGCTCTGTCCCCAAGCTCTGCCCTCCTTCGGCTCTGAGCCCACAAACTTCCAGGGATTTCCTAACCGAGTTGGTAAACCTGCCTCTACGTCCTGCTTGTTGGCAAGATGTTGCCCTAGCTGGACCACTGGTCTGATCCGGCAGGCTGTTGTTAGGTTTCTTTGAGGGTTTGAGATGTGCCAGGCCCTGAGGCCCTGACCTGGATGGCTCGGGTGAACCCCATCTTGTCAGATCTCAGGAGCTAAGCAGGGTGAGCCCTGGTTAGTATTTGGATGGGAGCGGGGTTGGGGGGCTCCGCACCCTTTCTTGAAGGCATGGCCCCGTAAGAACTTCTCCTGTAAATGTGTTCCCCCCCCCCCTAATCGTGCTCCTTTAAGCAGAGTGGGGTGCGGTAGTCGACTAATTCCCGAACTGAGCCAAGGGGGTTGGAGTAGGTGACCTCTAGGATCCCATCTAACTCAGTGTCAAGAAACTGGTCTCCTTTAAGAGAGTTTTCCTGCCTAAGTGTTTGCTTTCTTGGCTATAGAAGTCAACACCCCCACCTGCCGGCTTGTTCTCAGAATTGTTGCTTTGGTGGGCAGGAGTGATAAACTTGCAGCAGCTGAGAACTGCCTTCTAAAGTGGCTGCCAGCTTGCAATTTAGAGCTCTGTCCTGGAAACAGCTTTCTTTCAGCTGAATGGCTTTTCTTTCTGCACGGAGCACTTCAGCCCCACTGGGAACAGATTTGCC
>NW_015167183.1:2442-9390 GCF_001447785.1 Gekko japonicus
TTGGATTTATACCCCGCCCTTCACTCGGAGTCTCAGAGTGGCTTACTAACTCCTCTCTCTTCCCCCTCCCCACAACAGACACCCTGTGAGGTAGGTGGAGCTGAAAGAGCTCTTATCAGATCTATGGCTTGCACAAGGTCATCCAGCAGCTGCAAGTGGAGGAGTGGGGAATCAAACCCGGTTCTCCCAGATCAGAGTCTGTGCACTTAACCACTACACCAAACTGTAGCCACCTGATCTCCTGAGTTAGCTGCTCATTTCATGGTAATGGTTGGGATTACCAACTTTCAGGTGGTGAGTGGAGATCTGGAAGTTCTCTTCCAGAAGAAGAGGAGGGGGGGAGGAGGAGAAGCGGGCCTGTAGCTACAGTGGAGCCTCTTGGGGCCTGGCCCCCCTGACTTCCCATCCAGCCCAGCCCCCCCCCCCCGCAGGCGGGGGGGGGGGAAACGGGCCCTGCAATTGTACAGAGTCCTTGCATTTGTTTTGCATTTGGTTCAGAGGTCTGTGGGCTGACAAACTGGTTGGGAACGGAGGTGCCATTGTTGATTCTGGCTGAAGAGTGTATGTGTGTGTGTGTGCCCCACAAGAAAAAATTTGCATAATGGGTACTCCACAAGAAAAAAAATTGCCCCAGAAATCGAAAAATCCTGGCTATGGCCCTGAGGAAGAGATTGGATGTATACCCCGTCCTTCATAACCCGAAGGAGTCTCAAGGCGGTTTACTAATCTCCTTTCCCTTCCCCTCCCTGCAAGATACACCCTGTGAGGTCGGTGGGGCTGAGAGAGCTCTTTCGAGGACTGCTCCTGAGAGAACTTGTGACTGACCCAAGGAAGGTCACACCTGCAACTGCATGTGGAAGAGGAGGGAATCAAACCCGGTTCTCCCAGCTTAGAGTCCGCGCTCCTAACCACGACACCAGACTGGCTCTCTCTCCCGGAGTGATATATCTGTACATACGAAGCAGCCTTCTACCGAACCAGACCCTGGGTTCATCAAGGTCAGTATCGTCTACTCAGACGGGCAGTGTCTCTCCGGAGTCTCAGGTAGAGGTCTTTCGTATCACCAATTGCCTGGTCCTTCTTAACTGGAGATGGCAGGGATTGAACCTGGGACCTTCTGCACGCCAAGCAGAAGCTCTGCCGCTGAGCCATGGTCCTGTCCGACGTGGGCTGAGCTCCTGGTCCCTCCTTTGTTGCAGGTATTTAAGCCTAGGGCTGGACAGAGGCATCAGCTGAAGGGCGAGAGCCAAAGGGTTGTTGGCCCTGGGCTCACTGCCTGTGTCTCCCGGTGAGCTGGACCAGTGGATCCAGGACCTGCCAGGGCAATGGAGTTTGTATAGTATTCTTGTTTGGTCGAATTGTAACCCGGTTCTCCCAGCTTAGAGTCCGCGCTCCTAACCACAACACCAGACTGGCTCTCTCTCCCGGAGTGATATATCTGTACATATGAAGCAGCCTTCTACCGAATCAGACCCTGGGTCCATCAAAGTCAGTATCGTCTACTCAGACGGGCAGTGTCTCTCCGGAGTCTCAGGTAGAGGTCTTTCGTATCACCAATTGCCTGGTCCTTCTTAACTGGAGATGGCAGGGATTGAACCTGGGACCTTCTGCACGCCAAGCAGAAGCTCTGCCGCTGAGCCATGGTCCTGTCCGACGTGGGCTGAGCTCCTGGTCCCTCCTTTGTTGCAGGTATTTAAGCCTAGGGCTGGACAGAGGCATCAGCTGAAGGGCGAGAGCCAAAGGGTTGTTGGCCCTGGGCTCACTGCCTGTGTCTCCCGGTGAGCTGGACCAGTGGATCCAGGACCTGCCAGGGCAATGGAGTTTGTATAGTATTCTTGTTTGGTCGAATTGTACTTTTTTGCAGCGTTTTGTCAGCTGCTTTCGGGTCCTCGGAGGGGGAGAAAAGCAGGGTAGAGACATTTCAATAAATAACACAACAACACCAATGTTCGCCAGAAGGATTTTTTTTTTTGGGGGGGGGGTGTTTCCCACTTGTGGCATCTGTTCAAGTAAAGCTGAAAGCAACCGGTGCCAAATGTAGGAGTCTTCTTAGGTAAAGGTAAAGGTTCCCTTGCTCGAAAGCCAGTCGAGTCCGACTCTAGGGTTGCGGTGCTCATCTCCGTTTCAAAGCCGAAGAGCCAGCGCTGTCCGAAGACCTTTCCGTGGTCATGTGGCCGCCATGACTAAACACCAAGGCACACGGAACTCTGTTCCCTTCCCACTGAAGTGGTACCTATTTATCTACTTGCAATTTCTTGCTTTCGAACTGCTCGGTTGGCAGGAGAGGAGTCTTCTTAGAGCCTGCCAAACTAAAACCAGGGAAGGCTAAGGAGAGGCCTGAGATGAGCTCCCTCTCGTGGTGTTAAATCTAGTTACTTATAAGCATTGTGCCATCTTGTACAAACAACTTTAGCCCGCATCAAGGTGTGGTCTGTGATCGCTTGGGATGCCAGCCTCCAGGGGAGACCTGGGGATCTCCCAATTCATCTCCACACTACGGAGATCAGTTCCCCTGGAGAAAACGGCCACTTTGAAAGGTGAGCTCTGTGGCAGTGGACCCCACTGAAGTCCCTCCCTTCCCCAAACCCCGCCCTCCTCAGGCTCCGCCCCCAACCTGGCAACCCTTTTCCGCCTTGGCTACCAAGGAGTTAAAGTCTGGGCTTGTCAAGCGCCACAAGAAACAAGAAGGGGGCGGGGTTAGAAGAGCTGCTCCATTTAGAGGTGGGCTGTCAGGCAGGGTTGCCGGCTCTGGATTGGGAAGTACCTGGAGAGTTGGGGGGGGGTGGAGTCTGAGCTGGGTGGGGTTTGGGGAGGGACCTCAGTGGGGTACGATGCCATAAAGTCCACCTTACAAAGGAGCCATTTTCTCCAGCAGAACCAGGGCTATTTTGGGGCAGGAACGCACAGGAACGGAGTTCCGGCTGGCTCCCAAGTTGGCCACGCCCAACAGGAACTCATTAGCATAATAGGCCACACCCAACAGCAGAAACTCATTAGGATTGGCTACATTAGGGGTGTGTGGCCTAACATGCAAAGGAGTTCCTGCTACAAAAAAGGCCCTGGTTTGGACCACAAACAAGGTAAACAGAATAACAAGCAAAAGGTGGGTGTGGCTGGATAACCACACTTCTGGTAACATGGGGGGGCGGCCTAATGGGCTAATGAGCTGTGCTGTCAGGGGTGTGGCCTAATATGCTAATGGGTTCCTGCTGTTGGGTGTGGCCTATTATGCTAATGAGTTCCTGCTGGGCTTTTTCTACAAAAAGAGCCCTGAGCGGAACTGATCTCTTGCCTGGAGACCAGTTGAAATCCCAGGAGGTCTCCAACCACCAGTGGGTGACTGGGAACTCTAACCTGGTGTGTCACTTGCCAGCCCCCCCCCCCCATGGCCACAGGCAAGGGATGGGGGCATAGGGTTGCCAGCTCCAGGTTGGGAAACTTCTGAGAGATTAAGGGATGGAGCCTGGGGAGGACAGGGACCTCAGTGGGGCACAAGGCCATAGAGTCCACCCTCCCAAAGCATCCGTTTTCTCCAGGGAAGATGACCTTTATAGTCTGGACTCCGGCAGTGTTCCCTCTAAGCTGAGTTAGTGTGAGCCAGCTCACAGTTTTTTAGCCTCCGGCTCACCCATTTTTGTCTCAGCTCAGGAAGGACGGCTCCAGAACAAACTAATTTACGCAGCAGCCAAATCACCTGCTCACAACTTTAATGCCAGTAGCTCACAAAGTGGAATTTTTGCTCACAAGACTCCACAGCTTAGAGGGAACATTGCCTGTGAGGTAGGTGGGGCTGAGAGAGCTCTTTCCAGAACTGTCCTTGAGAGAACAGCTCTGACAGAACTACGGCTTGCCCAAGAGGGAACATTTCTGGAGATAAGCTGTCATTCCGGGGGATCCCCAGGTCCCACCTGGAAGCTGGCATCTCTAGAAAGGCCTCTGCATGGTAGGTTCCTCGTAAGGGTTGGGGATTTCTGGGTGACTTTTGAGGTGGAGCCTGCAGGGGGCGGGGTTCGGAAGGGGGAGGGACGTCAGCAGGGAATATTGCCGCAGAACCCAACTTCCACAGCTGCCATTTTGTACAGGAGAACTGATCACTTGTCATGTGGGGATCAGCTGCAATCCCGGGAGATCTCCCGGACCCACCTGGAGGGCTGACAAGCCTGTTCCAAGCCCAGTCTTTGAATACACACGAGGCCGCTTTTACGTTTCAGTACAACACACACACCCCGGCCGCCGCCGCCACCACCAGCCCCCTGGGACTTCCTGTCCCTGTTCTCTAGTGCCCCAATCTTCCTCCTCGCCGCTCCAGAGGGAATAGCGCTCTCGGGGGAGACGGGGAAGCAGATTTATTCCGACGGCGACTTAAGTTCTAATGGCGGTTCTTTTCTTCCCCCTTTTATTTGATCATTTATTCACGCGGGCGTTAAGGGGCTGACGGATGGCTCGCTTGGGAAGCCCTCCTCCATTGCCCAAACAAAAATCAGAAATGAGCCATTCGGGCAAATTTATGGGCCCTCTGAGGAGTCCCCACAACTGCCCTCGGGGGAGCCGTAGCCACAGACTGTGGGCCGGCTGCCTCTCGCGGAGTAGCCAACTGGAATCTTACAGTGGGAGGATTGTTTTCAATCCTCGCGCAGACAACCGAATCTGCAGATTAGAATTAAAGCGCAGGGCTGCTGTCAGAGTACGGTTAGGTGGGGCAGCTGCCGGGGCCCCGTGGATCTCCTCTGATGCCTGTACTTACACCCTTCAGTCCTACTCCAAAGAAGAAGAAGAGGAGAAGGAGACTGGATTTATACCCCACCCTTCGCTACCCAAAGGAGTCTCCGAGCAGCTTATAGGGCCTGCAAGATGGAGGCTTATAGGGCCTGCAAGAAGGAGCTCTTCCGCCAGGCTTTCACATAGAAGAAGAAGAAGAAGAGATTGGATTTATACCCCGCCCTTTACTTGGAGTCTCAGAGCGGCCTACAAACTCCTTTCCCTTCCCCTCCCCACAACAGACACCCTGTGAGGTAGGTGGGGCTGAGAGAACTCTGACACAAACTGCTCTTTTTCAAGGGGGCCGCCAATACCACCACCACCAATGATGTGGACAACATCGGGGTAAAGGATGGCTTTGGAAGATCTGCCACAATTTTGCACAATCGATATTATCGGATTTATTTGCTTGGGATCAGCTATAGGACAACATCATCCCCAGAGAACTGTTTTACCATCATTCTATATTTTCGGGGACCATCCTGTTTTCAATTGAATATTATTGTTGTTGTGACTAATTGTTACTAATGTTTTTTATTGCTTTTATCCTGTTTTATATGGGCTTTGCCCCTTGTAAGCCGCCCTGAGCCCGCTTTGCGGGGAGGGCGGGGTAAAAATCCCAACAAATAAAAATAAATAAATAAAATAAATACTCTCCTTTGCCTTCCCCTCCCCACAGCAGAAACCCTTTGAGGTTGGTGGGGCTGAGAGAGCTCTCTCGAGAACTGCCCTTGAGAGAACAGCTCTGAGAGAACTTGTGACTGACCCAAGGTCACACCAGCAGCTGCATGTGGAGGAGTGGGGGATCAAACCTGGTTCTCCCAGATTAGAGTCCAGACTCTTAATCACTACACCAAACTGACAGAGAATATCTGAAAAGCAACCCTATCCCCTTGAGTTTGATTGGGGCTCAATTCTTGATAAATAAGCTTCAGGTGGCACTTTTAAAGGTGTCTCTTCTTGAGGGGGTTAAACAGGCCGGGGGAAAGTGTGTAGGGGCTGCCCACTGTACACGGTTGCTTTGGCATGGGAATTTAGACTTGCCAGCCTCCAGGTGGGGCCCGGCAATCTGGAATGACAGAGATCAGTTCCTCGGAAGAAAATGGATGCTTTGGAGAGGGGACTCTAAGATGGAGGGGTCAAACTCATTACGAGGGCCGACTCTGACATAAATGTCACTTTGTCCGGCCGGCACATGTGTGCCGTAAAATTTAATGCCAGGTAGCGGAGATATAAATTGTATAAAGGACGCAGGCAAACCCAATTAACATTATTTTTTACTCAAAATGCAAACATGCGTAAAACGTTAACACTCTTGCAGTATTACCTCAAAGTATCTCCCTGACGCCCACCCTCCCACTTCCCTTGCAGTATTACCTCAAAGTATCTCCCTGACGCCCACCCTCCCACTTCCCTTGCTCATTAAGCATTAGCACTGGGACAGTATACATAGACATAATACACAGCCTCTGTCATCTGCCAATAAAGGTAGTGGTCTGCTCATTGTGGGCAGGATAAGAGCCCCAGACAGGTGGGTTCTGGCCCATAGGCCATATGTTTGACACCCCTGCTCTAAGGCATTATACCCCCACACACACTGAGGTCCCTCCCATTCTCAAACCCCTTCCTCCCCAGGCCCCACCCCTAAATTTCCCAGAGTTTCCCAAACCGGAGTTGGCATCCCAATGGGGATTTCCCCCCCACACACACACTCCAGATGGGACACAATATGCCACACCATGTTGTGGCTTTGCTCCAACTTAAAGAGATGTCAAGACAGCTGTGGACAGAGCTTCCAAGGAGGGGGCGGAGCTAAGCTTCACTTTCAAAATGGCGGCCCTAAGCTCCATTGTCCTCATTCGCCAGGCACAGTGTACAGCGGACTCTAATCTGGAGAACCGGGTTTGATTCCTCACTCCTCTGCATTCAGCTGGTGGTGGTGGTGTGACCTTGGGTCAGTCACAGTTCTCTCAGAGCTGCTCTCTCAAGAGCAGTCCTCTCAGAGCTCTCTCAGCCCCACCTACCTCACAGCGTGTCTGTTGTGGGGAGAGAAGGGGAAGGAGATTGTAAGCCGCTCTGAGACTTGAGGGCGGGGTATAAATCCAATTCTTCTTTTTTCTTCTTCTCCTCCCCTCCCCCTCCTCTCCTTCTCCCTCTCCCTCTCCTTCTTCTTCTCCTTCTCCTGCGGTT
>NW_015167183.1:9582-10296 GCF_001447785.1 Gekko japonicus
TCTCAAGAGCAGTCCTCTCAGAGCTCTCTCAGCCCCACCTACCTCACAGGGTGTCTGTTGTGGGGAGGGGAAAGGAAGAAGATTGTAAGCCACTCTGAGACTCCGAGTGAAGGGCAGGGGTATAAATCCAATCTCCTCCTCTTCCACCACCTCCTCCTCTTCTTCTTTCCCTTTTAGCCCTTTAATAGGCTTCACAAAAAAAAGTTCCCAGCTGAGCTACATTGGAAAGGGGCTTGCTGGGCTTTAGCGGGCCTAGCAAAATTCTCATCACTGCTGGTGCAGTGATGCGCTCCAGGGGCAAGAGGTGGGGAGGGCCAGGGACAGCAGTGAGCACTGCTGGAATGGGCTGTGCAGATGCCGGCCCTCACACCTCCACTCGACTTGCTGTTGCATCCACAGCGAGGCCACGCTCCCCACCCCCCTGTGTGGAGACAGCTTTCTGTAGGTTTCTCGCCCAACTGGGAGAGCAAGTGGGCGGATGTCAACACTTGGGTAACCCTCACGTAAGGGCCCCCCCCGGAGGGCCAGGGACAGCAGTGAGCACTGCAGGAATGGGCTGTGTGGATGCCGGCCCTCACACCTCCACCCGACTTGCTGTTGCATCCACAGCGAGGCCCCTGTGTGGAGACAGCTTTCGGTAGGTGTCTCGCCCAACTGGGAGAGCAAGTGGGCGGATGTCAACACTTGGGTGTCCCTCACGTAAGCCCCCCCCCC
>NW_015167183.1:10519-10664 GCF_001447785.1 Gekko japonicus
TTCCAGACTTGGGCCAGGACGTAGGGTAGGGGTTCGCCCGGAAGACACTTGAGGCCCGATGGCTGATCTCTGAAATCTGCATTCCCCACCACCACTCCTTGCATCTCATTCTCCGTCTCCGGCAATGACAATCCACCGAGCTATC
>NW_015167183.1:11905-15808 GCF_001447785.1 Gekko japonicus
TCTTCTTCTTCTTCTTCTTCTTCTTCTTCTTCTTCTTCTTCTTCTTCTTCTTCTTCTTCTTCTTCTTCTTCTCCTTCTCCTTCTCCTTCTCCTTCTCCTTCTCCTTCTCCTTCTCCTTCTCCTTCTAGCATTTCAGTCCTGTTGGGTTAACACAAATCATGGGGATTAACAGGACCGACGGTCTTCCACTGACTCGTCCAGTTTGCACCTTCAAGACTAACGGAATTTGTGGCAGAGGATGAGCTTCCATGTTGAGTCACTGCTCACTTCTTCTGCTCCTTCTGCTCCTACCCTGCCGTGAATTTCATCAGCCTTTAAGGTTCTCCTGGGCTCTCGCTCTTTTCCACCGTTACGGGACAGACTCACACGGCTCCCCACCTTGATCGTCTAGTTTGGTCCTTGGGACCGGGCTCCTTGCTGTCTTTTGAGCAGCAGCCTTCAGCCCTGTGAAGTGCTAATGATGAGTGTGCCTCAGCATATGTGTGGAAAGCACTGTTGCCTCTCTTGGCTCCTGACTGCAGCAAGGCCACACCTGTTTGGAATTAAGGGGCTTCTGGATCCAAGCTGTTAGGAAGAGTTCATAGAATCGTAGAATCACAGAATCACAGAGTTGGAAAGGGCCAGATAGGCCATCTAGTCCAACCCCCTGCTCAGTGCAGGATCAGCCCCAGAGCAGTGGTGGCGAACCTATGGCACGGGTGCCAGAGGTGGCACTCAGAGCCCTCTCTGTGGGCACACGTGCCATCGCCCCAGCCAGGTCCAGACCATCACTAAAGTGTTGAATTCTCTGCCAAATAATTTTAAGTAAATGAAAGCATTTGGGATTGCTTTCCTTACTTTGTTTGGATCATCTTAAGTTAATGTATGAGTTGTTTTTTCCTAAACGAAAATCTCAGTATTCAGGTTAAATTGCCGTGTTGGCACTTTGTGATAAATAAGTGGGTTTTGGGTCGCAGTTTGGGCACTCGGTCTCTGAAAGGTTCACCATCACTGGCCTAGAGCATCCCCGACAAGGGTTTGTTTCAAACAACACCTTCCATTTGAGATGGGGGCTTAGCTCTTACAGGGCTCTTTTTGTAGAAAAAGCCCATCAGGAACTCATTAACATAATAGGCCACACCCAACAGCAGGAACTCATTAGCATATTGGGCCACACCCCTGACAGCACAGCTCATTAGCACATTAGGCCGCACCCCCATGTTACCAGACGTGTGGTTATCCAGCCACACCCACCTTTTGCTTGTTATTCTGTTTACCTTGTTTGTTGTCAAAACCCAGGGCTTTTTTGTAGCAGGAACTCCTTTGCATGTTAGGCCACACACCCCTAATGTAGCCAATCCTAATGAGTTTCTGCTGTTGGGTGTGGCCTATTATGCTAATGAGTTCCTGTTGGGCGTGGCCAACTTGGGAGCCAGCTGGAACTCCGTTCCTGTGCGTTCCTGCCCAAAAATAGCCCTGGCTCTGGAAACAGGTTTTGTTTTTGTTTGTTTAGAATCTGGTGGGTCTGGGAAGGAATGTGGCAGGATCCAGTGCAGGGGTCCCCAACCATTTTGAGCTTGTGGGCACCTTCGGAGTTCTGAGACAGGGCGGTGGGTGCAACCACAAAATGGCTGCCCCAGGAGACAGAACCAATCACAGCATATTAGGGAGTGGGGTCAAACATAACTCTAATAGTAACTCTTCAGCATGTCTGGCAGAAGTCCTGCTTGACAGAAGGACTTTTAAATCGGACATAGTATTTAAAAATATTTTTCTTTTATACACGGAAGAAGAATAAGGGATTGGGTTTATACCCCACCTTTCACTACCCAAAGGAGTCTCAGAGCAGTTTATAATCCCTTTCCCTTCCCCTCCACAGAACAGACACCCTGTGAGGTAGGTGGGGCTGAGAGAGCTCTCCCAAGAACTGCCCTTGAGAGAACAGCTCTGAAAGAACTTGTGACTGGCTCAAGGTCACACCAGCAACTGCATGGGGAGGAGTGGGGAATCAAACCTGGTTCTCCCAGATTAGAGTCTGCGCCCTAACCACCTCACCAAACTGGCTCTGCTGACCTTCAGTCATGCAATGAAACCCATGTGCAACGGTGGCAGCTGCTGCTGAAGGAACGCTTTAAAAATCTGCACAGCCAGTCAGAACCTCTGCTACCTCAGGACGTAAGAGAAGCCATGTTGGATCAGGCCAGTGGCCCATCCAGACCAACACTCTGTGTCACACCGTGGCGCCCCCGGGCACCACATTTGGGGACCCCCAATCTAGTGGCTCACAGGATCGACCAATCTGGCATTGCCTAGCTTCACAGACTCCAGTAGTGGCTCTCTGACAGAATCATGGTTTTGCTTGTCCATCCGTAAAATGTCAGCTGATTCACGGGCTATCCTGCAGAGAAGAGAAGGCCTGATATAAATAGAAGCTCTTGCTTCGGGACACAAAGTTGCCATAGTGGTTTACAGTCCCGGTTTATCCTTGTGATTCTACGATTCCTAAATCAGTCTGTCAAAAGCTGCATTAAAATGATCAGAGCCAAGCGAATAGAGTGCACTTTTAGTGCAGATTGGAATAAAGGCAGGCTCTTTAAAAGGCGTGGGGGGGGCCCCTCTTCCGTAGATCGATAGACTGAGGAACACCTTCTGCTCTAGCCACTAGGTTCCGCTCTCCTCCAAAGAGCCAAGATCGGAACCCAGGACTCCTGCACCCCACCCCACCCCCTCCCTTCTGCGCAATCTCAAACCACTAGACCTTACTTCTCCCTGCCAATTAAATCCTCCGGCTGCCGTGCCCATTATTGGAACTAAATTTTTATTTTCCTTTGGAAATTGCCCTGTAATCTCCTTTGTAATCGCCGCGGTGCTAATTATGCAAATGGCATGCAAATGCAGCGCTAATCATAGGGAGGTTATGGGGGGAATGGCGGCAGGCGCTTAAGGGCGGGGGAGAGGGGTGACGAAGCAGATGGTGGGGTGGAAGGCCCCGGGGCTTGTGGGGCGCGGCAGAAGCACTCAGAGAGCAGGGCCGCCGGCGCAAGGAGAAAAATGTTAAGGCAGACCTGCTTGGCCTCCTTTCTGTAACCAACCAACCTCTGAGAAATATCACAGGCAATAAAATTGACCTTGAAACAGGAATTCTTCCCCCCCTCCTGCGTGCACAAAAGACACGTCGGCGGCAGGCCTCGCCCGGGTACTTGAAGGGGGTCTCCATCTTCCTCCCCTCTCTCACGAGCTCTCCGAGATATTTCAAAGCTCTCATTATCCGAGTCGCCTTGAGCCGAGGAAAGAAAGGGCAAAAATATTTTAAATCAAATGTATTCCTCTGACGGCCCGCTCCTGACTGAAGTGTGCGAAGTGGCCCTTCCGTGAGGTAAAGTGAGATGATGACTTCACCTGGCATATCTGGGGGGACTCTGCTGAGTGGGAGATGGCCGGTTTGACCCATGGGGATGTAACACCAGTATATTACACCAGTACTGTAGCTCAGTGATGTCCTGAAATAGATGACCCTTTGACAACCAGACGATTAACACATGGAACTCACTGCCACAGGAAGTGGTGGCGGCTACAAGCATGGACGGCTTCCAAAGGGAATTAGATAAGCATATGGAGCAGAGGTCCATCAGTGGCTATTAGCCACAAGGTATAGATAGGGACCAGTGTTCCCTCTAAGCTGAGTTAGTGTGAGCTAGCTCACAGTTTTTTAGCCTCCAACTCACAGATTTCTGTCTTAGCTCAGGAAGGAGGGCTCCAGAGCAAACTAATTTATACAGTAGCTAAAATGCTCGCTCACAACTTTAATGCCAGTAGCTCACAAAGTAGAATTTTTGCTCACAAGACTCCACAACTTGTGGAGGGCACATTGATAGGGACTCTGGGGCAAGTGATGCTCTGTCTTCTTGGTGCTTGGGGGGTCAA
>NW_015167183.1:15972-18922 GCF_001447785.1 Gekko japonicus
ACGTTGGGGATGCCCCACCCCCTCCAGGAACGCCCCCAAAGTTCCTCGCTGGGGGTGGAAGATGGACTTGGCAACCCTAGGGTCAACACTGGGAGGGCTTCTAATGTCCTGGCCCCACTGGTGGACCTCCTGATGGCACCTGGTATTTCTGGCCACTGTGTGGTACGGAGTGTTGGGCTGGATGGGCCTTTGGCCTGATCCAACATTGGCGTCTTTTATGTTCTTATGTTCTTAACATTCTCCTGTGAGAGAAAGTCACAGGAGTGGCCCTAGAGTGCTCATGGAGAACATGGGAAAGTCCCAGGGTAAGGTTGCAGGATTAGAACTGATCTCCAGACTACAAAAATCAGTTCCCCTGGCTGCTTTGGAGGGTGGACTTTGTGGCATTATAGCCCGTTGAGATCTCTCCCCTCCCAAACCTTGCCCTCCCCAAGCTCCCCCCCCAAAATCTCCAGGAATTCCCCAACCTGGAGTTGGCAACCCTATCCCAGAGGTCGTACCACCTTCCATTTATTAGTGGGAAGATGTGTGCCATTTGTTCCACTTTGGGTCCCCCAGCAAGTGTCCGTGCAAGTCAGAGAGGTCAGGTTGCCATCCCCAAGTTGGGGAATTCTTGGCGATTCGGGGGCGGAGCCTAGGGTGGGCGGGGTTTCGAGAGGGGAGGGACCTCAGCCGTGTGTAATGGCATAGAATCCACCCTTCACAGCAGCCATTTTTCTCCAGGGGAACTGATCTCTGTAGTCAGTTGTGATTCCGTGAGATCTCCAGGGGCCCCACGTAGAGGCTGGCAAGCTTAGAGGGAGGGTCAGTCTATATAACACCAGTACTCTAGCTCAGTGATGTCCTGAAATAGATGACCCTTTGACAACCAGACTACTTGTGAGGTCAGGTGATCGATCCATGGATCGCCTACATTTTTAAAAAAGAAATAGTAGCCGAGTGGGATCCATATTCATATTGGTATCACTGGGAAAGGAGAAGGAAAGTTAACCTTTCCCTGTGCTATTTTTCTAACACCAGTCTCCCCTCCTCCTGAGCTGCTATTTGCCCCAAATGTGGAAACACAAAAGTACCTGTATAGTTCATGTATGTTTCTCCTGTAGGCTACTGAAGGGAGGTAACTGAGATCAAGAAAAGAGACACTGGACAGCATTGGACTCTCCAAATTCACCCCGCCCCCAGTAATGAGTATTTCTGCTTACTGCAGAAGGTCTGTCTATGGATATCCGAGGTCACATCAAGTTTGGCCAAGTGATGAGCATTCAACTAATTAATCAAGATCCAGACTTTATCCCATTCACTCTTTAACACGGTCATTGTAACTGACCTGACCGCAACAATTTCTGCCATGTGGTAATGATTTGACCATGATTCTGGTGCCTCGCTGTCTGATTTCAGTTCCGTGCGTGGTGGGAGAAACAGTGGCAGTCCTGACTGAGGAGGAAAGTGAGGCATAGATATAAAATACAAATGCAATAAAAAGAATGAATGAATAAACCAGGGGTGTCAAACATAAGGCTCGCGGGCCAGAAGTGGCCCATCCAGGGCTGTTATGTGGCCCATGAGCAGCTGGTGCAAGGGAGGGAAGAGAAGATTGCTCGGGGAGAGGAGTGGGTGGAGCCACTCCAATTGTGGCATCAGCACAGCGGAACAACCTCGTCTGCAGCAGTCAAGTAACGTGGGGTCCTCTGCCCAGTGCTGCATTGCTAGATCTCCAGTCCATTCATGTGGGTTTTCCTCTACACCCCCTCCCAGCCCATAGGGCCTTGCAGTGAGCTACACAGACTCAGAGCTTATAAGTTGCTGTCCTTTATACAATTTATATCTCCAGTACCTGGCATTACATTTTATGGCACACATGGCCTGGCCCAACAAAATGACATTTATGTCAGATCTGGCCCTGGTAACAAATGAGTTTGACACCTCCAGAATACACAAACAAGTATGTGTCTGACAGGGATGGCCTCCGACCAAAAGAGTTTGCACATGTTGCCATCAAACAGGACAATCAAAGCTAGCATTTCTGTGGGACCAGAGAAGGATGATATCTATACACATGAGACAGGACCATTGATCCCCAGAACTGCTCTCTCTCATTTTTGATTTAATGCCAAAGCTGCTTTGCCTTTCTCCACAATCGTGCCACAGCCCCACTAAGGAGGAAGACACATAATCTCCCATATTCAAGGTAGAGGAATGGGTTTGTTTGGAAATAAAAAAATAGTGCATGTGAGGGCACTAAAAGCTGTCCTTTCCTTACTCCAGCCCTCGAACCATTGTTCCCAGCATGCTCTGATACTGGAAATCAGCCAAGAAGGGAGAAAAATATCAAAAGCGCAGAGAGTTAAGGTGTGTGTGTGTGTGTGTGTAAATTTTAGCACCCTTTGTCTGGGATATTTTGCTTTGGTTTAGGAAGAGTTCCCCTTCACCCTCCTCACTTGAGAATCCAAAAGAAGCAGGGGAAACTCACACCAATTCACAGCTCCTTGGTCCCACTGTGCCAGCCAGACATATAATTGCCTCTCATATGGGGATGTTTGCTTGTATCTGCCTGAAATTTGGCAGGGAGTATCCCTCGGGCGAGGGGGGGACACGACAATTTGTGAGAATGTCCTCCTGACTGTATTTGGGGGGGGGAGTGACAGGTGAAAATGTGTTTCCCTTTTGAAATGGGAGAGAGCAAAGAATGCGAGCCAAGGGTAATAATAAAGAAAACAAATACCACACGTTAACTAACTGAAAACGACCTGAAGAATAGGCTCGTGGGCCTCTCCCTGCTCTGCCCCCTAGGGTGCCTGTTAAGGCAGCTTTAAGCATTCACACCCCGACTGTAACACTTGATGGGAAAGCTGTCAGCTCTGAGACATCTGCAGAGAGGTTGCCTTACGGAGCATCCTCAGATGGCTTTAAATCTGTCTTTCCTTGAAAAGAAAAGTGTGAACACTTAGTG
>NW_015167183.1:18967-26810 GCF_001447785.1 Gekko japonicus
GCTCTTCGGTTACAAAGGTATAATGCGGCAATTGCTACCCTCTTTTGGTAACAACTGCGACAAGGGAAGGTTCAGAGAACGAGATGGTGTCATTCCGGGTCACACCGGGCTGCTGGCAGCCCTTTGTGGCTTGGAGTCGATTTGCCTTTAGTCTGCCGAGTTGGAGGATCGAGGAGGCAGGAGGAGATTTAGGCCTGATTTAGGCTCTCTAGGATGTCTTGCTCGATTTCCCCTCCCATTTGATTGCTCCGTGGAAATCACCAACTTTGTGATGATCTGTTTGGGAATACGGATCAGACCCAGCTCGTCAATGCTCCACTGCATTCCAAACTGAGCAGCATTTCCCCTAGGACAGTGATGGCAAACCTTTTAGAGACCGAGTGCCCAAAATGCGACACAAAACTCACTTATTTATCACAAAGTGCCAACACGGCAATTTAACCTGAATACTGAGGTTTTACTTTAGAAAAAAACAACTCATACGTTAACTTAAGATGATCCAAACAAAGTAAGGAAAGCAATCCCAAAGGCTTTCATTTACATAAAATTATTTGGCAGAGAATTCGACACTTTAATGATGGTCTGGGCCTGGCTGGGGCGATGGCACGTGTGCCCACAGAGAGGGCTCTGAGTGCCACCTCTGGCACCCGTGCCATAGGTTTGCCATCACTGCCCTAGAAGATCAGTTCCTCTGGAGAAAATGCCTGCTTTGGAAGGCGGACTGAGACTTTGTGGAATTATACCCTGCCGAAGTCCCTCCCCTCCCCAAATCCCACCCTTTCCAGGCTCTGTCCCTAAACTCTCCAGGTATTTCCCAACGATAGCTGGCAACCGTACCTTGAAGTTCATCTCTGCTTTGGAATGCAAAATGAGTTCCTGCGCATTCACCCATCATTTTCCCTTTGGCCCAGGTTGCTTTGCAAGTGCCTGTGTCAAGGCTTTTCAGTGTTACCTCCTCGACGACATTGGGCTGGATCCGGGGAGGGGGGGGGCTGTGGCTCAGTGGCAGAGCATCTGCTTGGTATGCAGAAGGTCCCAATAGTCCTGGATCCACAACAGATCTCCCCCCACCAATAATATATGTGTATTTTACTGTTTCTCTGTGTCTCAAGACACTATTTCTTTCCTTCCTTCCTTCCTTCCTTCCTTCCTTCCTTCCTTTCTTTCTTTCTTTCTTTCTTTCTTTCTTTCTTTCTTGTTATTTCTAGCCCACCCTCCACTGCAATGCAAGGCTCAGGGCGGGTTACAACAATATGATAGAATTTAGAATAGATAGAATATAGAATAGACTGGGGCAAGTGATGCTCTGTCTTCTTGGTGCTTGGGGGGGGGTCAACAGTGGGAGGGCTTCTAATGGCCTGGCCTCACTGGTGGACCTCCTGATGGCACCTGGTATTTTTGGCCACCGTGTGACAGAGTGTTGGACTGGATGGGCCATTGGCCGGATCCAACATTGGTGTCTCTTATGTTCTTATCTTCTTATGTAATACAATAATACAAGAACAATACCATAAATTGATATAATAAAATGTATTTTTAAAGATTCTTGGGTAGACATTCCAATTTTGGAACGCTTCCCCTGTAGCTGCCATTTTCCAAAATGGCAGATATCGCTATTTCAGTATTTAGAATTCAGGATGGGTGCTCATCTTGCTGTCAAATATATATATTTTTGAGGTTGATAAAGCCAAATATCCTATTATATTAGTTGTACAGGCGGCCATGTTTCCTGTAGCCACCATTTTGCAAGATGTCAGATTCCCCCCCCACACACACACACACATTCTTTCCCCACAGGTTCAATCCCTGGTATCTCCAGTTAAAAGGACCAAGTGGGAGGTGATTTGAAAGACCCCTACCTGGAGAGCCAGTCTTGAGTGGACAAGATTGCTCGTGAGGGACCAACAGATTCAATATAAAGCAGCTTCAGGCATTCAACTTTTCCTCTTACGGAAGGCACTTCTGTCAGCAGAACAGAACTTTCCTCCTTCCCTCTTGCACTGCACTGCAGCCCATGAAATCTCCCCAAAATGTTGTTTCTGTGGGATGGGGGTGATCTTCCATAGCATGAAGGATAAATTGAGGCCCATATCAAAAGGAAATTGGCAGAAATTACAGTTTCCCTTCTGCGGGTGCAAAATTGAGTTTGGACCCAACCCAATTTTTTCTTCATTTCTGGGAAATTCCACAAACGAACTGCCTGACGTATGGCCCTTTGTTTTTGGGTATCTTCCTCTCTCTTTGGGACAATTTCCCCCTATAATTTTTTTTTAATGTAGCTGCTGCCCATCGGGACTTAAAACATGGTCCTTGGTTTGTTTGTATGTGGAAAGAAGCTGCTGAATTTCCAAGTACTTTTAAGCCCTGGCTGATGCGGGGAATACAATTCCCAGGGGAAATTTTAATGAGCATGCGCATGCAATATTACAGGCTGGTAGAGAACTCTCGGATGCGAGCAAACTTTTCTGAATGCTCGCCAAAGAAACTTGTAACTACTGAGCGGAGGCAGAAAATCCAAACAGCTCCCCCTGTGGTGGTAAAGACAGAATGATAATCTCCATTAGGGGCCGATTACCATTTTAGCAGCAATCCATAGAGGAGTAAATATTTCCCAGGCTTCAATCAAAACAGGATCCCTTAAATGTCTCTGTGAGACATAAAATGTCATGTCTATAATGTATTCCAAACCAGGCTTCCAATATTTTAAAAACATTGGATAATTTCAGAAAACAGGCTTCAAATCCACCGTTGGGGGAGGGGGGACACCAAAAGATCAGATTCCCCCACAAGTAGGGTTGCCAAGTACAGGTTGAAAATTTTCCAATTTGGGGGGTGGAGCCTAGAAGGGGAGGAACCTCCACTGTGTATAATGCCACAGAGTCCACCTTCCAAAGCATGCATATTCTCCATTGATCTCTGTAGCCTGGAGATCTAATTCTGAGAGATATCCAAGTCCCTCTTGGAGCCTGGTAACCCTGCCAACTAGGGTTGCCAGCTTCCAGGTGGGGACTGGAGATCTCCTGCTTTTACAACTGATCTCCAGCTGACAGAGATCAGTTCCCCTGGAGAAAATGGCTGCTTTGAAGGGTGAACTCCGTGGCAATGTACCATGCTGAGGCCCCTCCCTTCTCCTCCCCAAACCCCGCCATCTCCTGGCTCCACCTCCAAAGTCTCCGGGTATTTTCCAACCCAGACCTGGCAACCCTACTGCCAACAAGACTGGTTATTAAAGTTACAGAATATTTTCTTAAGGTCTAAACCTTCCTAGGCCCACTAACTGAACTGAAGTACAGGAACAAAGCCAGTGCATAGGTTTGTATACATATGTAAGATAAAGAACATATAGCCATATGCCCTTGTTAATACTATGGTGACTAATTTATTCAGTCAGATCCCTGCACCCGTCTCTTCTCCTCAGTGAGGACCCGAAACAGCTGACAGCATTGTTCTCCCCTCCCTCATTTTATCCTGACAACGACCCTGTGAAGTAGGTTAGGCTGAGGGAGAGCGACAGGCAGAATGATGGCAACCACTGGGAACCTTTTTAGGGAGGAAGCAACGTTCTGAGATGACACATGATGTTGTGATGTCACTTCCGGTTGGTCCCTGTAAGTGATATTACAGCCCCCTAGGAATTAATCTATCTCTATGGTACCACAGAGTCAAACAAATTCCTCGAGTCTTGTGATGTCACTTCTGGTTGGTCCCGGTTAGTGATATTACAGCCCCCTAGGAATTAATCTATCTCTATGGTACCACAGAGTCAAACGAATCCCTCGAGTCTTGTGACGTCACTTCCGGTTGGTTCCGGTAAGTGATATTACAGCCCCCTAGGAATTAATTTATCTCTATGGTACCACAGAGTCAAACGAATTCCTCAAGTCTTGTGATGTCACTTCCGAGTAAAAACAGAAGTGATGGGAGTGAAGATGCCCAGTGCAGCCCAGAGCCTGAGGGCAGGGGCCTGCCCATCGCACACACACACACACCCCCAGGAAAATAGTAAAGCATAGCCGAAGGTCATCCAGCCAGCTTCGATGGTTGAGGCTTGAAGATCATGAGTCAGAAAAGCAGATTAATATGCTTTGTAACATTGTGGTAGGTCAAAATGGAAATCATGCTTTAAAATACAAAGTGCATCTTTTAAAGTTTAATGCCAAAGAGAAAAACGAATGATGAATGGCCATGGCCCCTGTAAACTGAAACCTCTTGTCTGAGGAAGGCTGCCTCACCCTAAGACTGCCTGAAATTCAGCTCCGGGGTCTTTATTTCAGAATGGCGGGCTCAAAAAGTTCAGTCCCAGGACACCAATGCAAGAAGGTCACCACGAACGGATGTGCCCCCTGAGCATGCACGGAATCCTCAATCAGTATACTAGACATGTTTGGATTCAGAGCTGCCAGAGGATGGAGTGACAGCCACAGGAATAAACAGCTTTAAAAGGAGATGAGATAGATTCATGGAGGGGAAGTCTATCAGTGGCCAGCCACTAGCCATGGTGACTGAGGGGAAACTCCACATTTGGAGGCACTAATCCTCTGAATCTCAGAGCCAGGAGGCAACATCAGGGGAAGGCCTCAGCCTCCATGCCCTGTTGTTGGTCATCCAGAGGCCCTGGTTGGCCCCTGTGTGAGACAGGATGCTGGACTAGATGGACCATTGGTCTGATCCAGCAGGGCTCTTCTTATGTTCTTAATCAGGGGAAGGCCTCGGCCTCGATGCCCTGTTGTTGGTCATCCAGAGGCCCTGGTTGGCCCCTGTGTGAGACAGGATGCTGGACTAGATGGACCATTGGTCTGATCCAGCAGGGCTCTTCTTATGTTCTTAATCAGGGGAAGGCCTCGGCCTCGATGCCCTGTTGTTGGTCATCCAGAGGCCCTGGTTGGCCCCTGTGTGAGACAGGATGCTGGACTAGATGGACCATTGGTCTGATCCAGCAGGGCTCTTCTTATGTTCTTAATCAGGGGAAGGCCTCGGCCTCGATGCCCTGTTGTTGGTCATCCAGAGGCCCTGGTTGGCCCCTGTGTGAGACAGGATGCTGGACTAGATGGACCATTGGTCTGATCCAGCAGGGCTCTTCTTATGTTCTTAATCAGGGGAAGGCCTCGGCCTCGATGCCCTGTTGTTGGTCATCCAGAGGCCCTGGTTGGCCCCTGTGTGAGACAGGATGCTGGACTAGATGGACCATTGGTCTGATCCAGCAGGGCTCTTCTTATGTTTCTATGTTCTGAAAGCTCTCATGTCCCACCAGGCAGGGTCTAGAGATCTCCTAGAATTATAACCAGTCTCCAGGTGACAGAGCTCAGTTCCCCTGGAGTGAATGGCTACTTTGGAGGAGGGTTGCCAGGTCTGGGTTGGGAAATCCCTGGAGATTTGGGGGTGGGGAGTGGAGCCTGGACAGGGCGGGGTTGGGGAAGGGGAAGGGGAGGGACCTTAGCAGGGTACAATGCCATAGAGTCCATCCTCCAAAGCAGCCCTTTTCTCCAAGGGAACTGATCTCTGTCGCCTGTCAATCGATGGTAACAGCGGGAGATCTCCAGGTGCCACATGGAGGTTGGCAACCCTACTTTGGAGGGTAGACTCGATGGCATTATATACCATAAAGATCCCACCCCTCCCCAAACCCCACCCTCCTCAGGCCCCACCCCCTAAAGCTCCAGTTAGTTCCCAATCCAGAGCTGATAACCCTAGCTCCGCTAGTTCGAGCTGAAAATTCGGCCATTCATGTGAGTCACTTTGCCTGGGACTTCCAAGAAACACCGCAGAACAAACAAAGGTGGTTTTTGCTCACTGGCCGTGCTGGGAAGTCTCTCGCAGACGTGGAGGAGGAGAGTTCTTCCAGCTGTTCTGGCCGGAGCAGCAACTTGGGGGGGGGTTGATGGGAGTTGAGAGGCAGATGTTGAGGAGACGTTCGCTTCATCCTCACCACAGAAGCTCTGCAGATTTCCCTGGAGAGTTCAGAGCCATTTATTTTGTTGGGTGCAATCCAGCAAACATCAGCATGGAGCCTCTCCAAAGCAGCCATTTCCTCCAGGGGAACCAATCTCTATTACCTGTAGACCAGTTGTCTTAGCGGGAGATCTCCAGGCCCCACCTGGAGGTTAAAACCAAAGCAAGAATACCGTGGACAATAGTGAAAAACCATTCACAAAATTTATATTAGAAAGTGCAAAACATATAAAGTCCAATAAAGTACGAGAAAGTCACAATTTCAATATTCAGAATGCATATTACATAGAAAAGTCCAAGTCCATTCGTCACGCTCACATCCTGTATTGGCAAGAACTACCCACACAAGCGTTTTATTCTCACAAGTCACTTTATTCATGTTGATTTGTGCTATGGATTGTTTTGGAACGGACCTGGACTTTTCTATGCAATGTGCATTTTGAATGTTCAAACTGTGACTGTATCATACTTTATTGGACTCTATAGGTTTTGCACTTTCTAATATATACCTTGTGAATCGGTTTTCCACTATTGTCCGTGGTATTCTTGCTTTGGTTTTGATCTTTTCCCATGGTCCCCTCTGGTTGTATTCCCCACCTGGAGATTGGCAACCATAGGAGAGAAGGACTTGTTGCATTATGAGATCTTGCATTCTTCTTGGTGGTGGGAAGTGCAGTCGAATTTGCAGCTGCGTTACGGCGAAGGCCATAGGGCCTTCAAGGCAAGAGGAGAACAGAAATGGTTTGCCATTGCCTGCCTCTCTGTGGCAGGCCTGGACTTCCTTGGTCCATCCAAGAACCAAGCACTTCGGTCCTTTCATTGGCTCCCATCCCAGTACTAACCAAGGCCACCCTTGCTTAGCTTCTGAGAGCTGATGAGATGTGCCTCACCTGAGCCATCCAGGTCGTCATGGCTGTGTTCTCCTCGCCGCAGATAAAAGCAGCTTAGAACAGGACAGGTTTCCTTTGTCCTGCACCTGTCAAAAGGTCATCTCCGCCTTGCGGCTGGCCTGCATCGAAGTGCCAGGCTGTGGCTAAGAGGTAGAGCATCTGTGTTGCATTGCAGAGGGTCCTAGATAAGGCTGCCAACTCCAGCCTGGGAAATTTCTGGAGGTTTGGGGGTGGTAACTGCAGAGGGGAGAACTCGGGGAGGCATTTCACCTAGAAGCTGTGGTAGACCAGAGTTTGCCCTGGGAGAATTGCCGTGTTCTCTAGGGTAACTGATCTCTGTCGTCTGGAGACCAGTTGTGATCGCAGGAGAACTCCATACCACTCCTGGAAGCTGGCAACCCTAGCTGGGTTCAGTCCCTGGTATCAAAAATTGTACAGGGGCAATAGGAGAAGACCTCTACTGGAGAGCAGCTGCCAGTCAGAGCGGACAAGACTCAGGGAAAGGCAGCTAGCTCCGTGTGAAGAAGCCGTCAAGTATGTGAGGATTTTCATGTTGCTGTCCTGAGGCCAAAACCTGAGGCCTCCTGAAGTCTATTAAAGAGCAGAGGTCATTTCGGGGGGGATCGCGGGGGATCGCAGTTCCCCCGGGTGAGGTACAGTGGGCGGGGCACATGATGAAGCCTCACCCCCTGCTTCCGGCCGCCCCACTTCTGGCCCTCATTCAGCCAGGAGGAGGCAGGAGAAGAGGGAGGGTAAGTTGCTTCCTCCCTGCCTCTCCCCACCCCTGCCTGCCTGGGACCAGGGAGGGCCTTCGCGGGGCTTCCTTGCACTCCCGCCGGCCTTGCAGGTCCACGGCGGGGTGTGTGGCCTTATGACAATTTCCGGTGTTGTCAGGGGGTGTGGCCCTATGACACACTTCCGGTGGTGTCAGGGGGTGTGGCATATGCTAATGAGTTATGCTAATGAGTTCCCCTAGCTCTTTTTCTATGAAATGACCCCTGCCA
>NW_015167183.1:27568-33340 GCF_001447785.1 Gekko japonicus
ATAAGGAAGGCCGAGCACCGAAGAATAGATGCTTTCGAATTATGGTGCAGGCGATGACTCTTGAGAGTTCCTTGGACTGCAAGGAGATCAAATCAGTCAATCCTCAAAGAAATCAACCCTGACTGTTCCCTGGAAGGCCAGATAATGAAACTGAAGCTCAAATACTTTGGCCACCAAATGAGAAGGGAGCACTCACTGGAGAAGACCCTGATGCTGGGAAAGATTGAAGGTCAAAGAAGACGGGGACGGCAAAGGATGAGATGGTTAGACAGTGTCATAGATGCAACGAACATGAAGTTGAGCAAACTTCAGAGGACGGCGGAAGACCGGAAGGCCTGGCGTGATCTGGTCCATGGGGTCGCGAAGAGTCGGACTCGACTGTGCGACTGAACAACAACAAAACCTGCCCTTTGACATATTGTTTTGATGATGCCTATGTTTGGTAATACTCGACACCAATATTTATATAATATTGTAATGTATATATTGTAATTTATATAATAATATATAGTATAGAAAAATAGAAAAATAAAAATAAAAAGCACAAAATAGATCTACCTTAGGCATCCCCTGGAAGTTGGCCAACCCTACACCAGGTCTCAGATGCTAAGCAGGGTGGGCCCTGGCTAGTATTTGGACAGGAGACCACCAAGGAAGTCCAGTGTTGCAATGGCCAACCCCCTCTGAACGGCTCTTGTCTTGAAAACCCCGCAGGGTTGCCATACGTCGACTTGACGGCCCTTTCTACCACCATGCAATCAGCATTCGGTGATATGGAATGTATGATTTAAGAATCAGTTGCTGCCCGCTTTCTTAAACTGCCCCAGGACACAAGCCAGGAGTATAGCACTTCACAAGGCAGACCAGACATGCCGGAGAAGTAAATACTTTACAGCGTAGCCTATAAATGTTTTTTTTGGGGGGGGGAGTACGGGAGCTGATGTTCCCTGCCTTTCCCTCCCTCCCGCGCAGACACGGCGCACAGAATAATTGTGCCATAACAGAAGGCTCTTGTCTGCATTCATGGCCGTCTTTTTGAGTGAAATGGCTCCAGGTATCTCCGAAAGCCAATTAATTAGTTGACAAACGAGAGCCTAATCCAATTAAGACCCATTTTCCGGGTGTAATGAAAAAGGGTTCCCACACAGGAAAGGTAGCAGCGGAGTTAATTTTTTTAAAATGGTCAATTTGGCCTCCAAACAGGGAAAAAATAATCATAACATCTTCAGAAGTGTTTACTCAGAAATTGGTCACCCACCACTGAGAAGCAACGGAAGCCCACCTCCCAGCGATCCTTGAGATGTGGAGAATGCAGACCCCTCACAGGGAGGGGGGGAGAACCTGGCAGATGTTTTAACAGCACAACTTTGAGGTAAAGAAAGAACCACTCTGCACACCGCGAGGCAATTTGCCATGGCAGGGTAACGTTATGCCTGTGTCTCCCACAGAAAACACACAAACGGTAATAAGGGGATGTTGTGTTCTTAAACAATCAGGGAGCCCATGCTGGGGACTCCTAGACAATCAGGGTTCCCAGGAACCTGGACTTGAATATTTAGGAAACATGTGCCTTGTAGGTGTTTACGGCCAGTTTGGTGTAGTGGTTAGGAGCATGTACTCTAATCTGAGAGAACTGGGTTTGATTCCCCACTCCTCCACATGCAGCTGCTGGTGTGACCTTGGGTCAATTACAAGTTCTTTCAGAGCTGGTTCTCTCAGGAGCAGTTCTCGAAAGAGCTCTCTCAGCCCCACCGACTTCACAGAGTGTCTGTTGTGGGGAGGGGAAGGGAAAGGGATTGTAAACCACTCTGAGACTCCTTTGGGTTTACAGCATGGCACGGTGGTGTGGTTGCAGAATTTGTAGAAGAAGAAGAGATTGGATTTATACCCCGCCCTTCACTACCGAAAGGTGTCTCGGAGCGTCTTACAAACTCCTTTCCCTTCCCCTTCCCACAACAGACACCCTGTGAGGTAGGTGGGGCTGAGAGAGCTCTTGACAGAAACTGCTGTTTTTCAAGAACAGCTCTTATCAGAGCTACGGCTTGCCCGAGGTCATCCAGCCAGGTGCAAGTGGAGGAGTGGAGAATCAAACCCGGTTCTCCCAGATTAGAGTCCGCGCACTTAACCACTACACCAAACTGTATCCACGTGTGAGTGGATAAGGATGAAAGCCACACCACGCATCTGTGCCTGATGAACAGAGATGTTTTCCTTATGACTTGGTTGAATGATATAGGTAACTGAACGACCTAAACAGTGATAACCCTCCTGAGGTAGTTCATGTATCTATCGCCCAGAAATTGGTCACCCACCACTGAGAAGCATCTGCTTCCAAGAAGGAGGAGACAAAAGCCCATCTCACAGGGATCCTCAAGATGCAGAGAATGCAGCCACCTTGTGAGCAGTGTTCCCTCTAAGCTGAGTTAGTGTGAGCTAGCTCACAGTTTTTTAGCCTCCGGCTCACACAATTTTGTCCTAGCTCAGGAAGTAGGGCTCCAGAGCAAACCAATTTATGCAGTAGCCAAATCACCTGCTCACAACTTTAATGCCAGTAGCTCACAAAGTAGAATTTTTGCTCGCAAGACTTCACAGTTTAGAGGGAACATTGCTTGTGAGCAGGGGAAGAATGTGGCAGATGTTTTAACAGTGCAACTTTGAGGCAGAGACAGAACTGCTTCACACAGCATAAGGCAATCACATTTGCCATGACAGGGTAACATTATTAGGGGTGTGCATGGAAAAAAAATAGGTATTTTTCGGGTTCGGATATACCAAACCCAAAAAATATCTACCTAAGGGACCACCTTGCCCCACATGTTCCGCCAAGGGCACTATGGTCGGGGAGCCGGAACCTATTGGATTCAGCTTAATGATACCCTATGGGGACCATTCCCCATAGGGTATAATAATCCCCCCCCCATTCCTGCCCTCAGTGGCAGTCTCCCATCATAGAAGGGAAGGCAAATTGGGAGCCTGCCGCCTGTGGTCACTTCAGAGGGGAGTTAGAAGCCTCCCCATTTTTTTATCCCTTCTGTAGCTGGCCTGCAGCCATGGGCCACCTAGGGAAGGGAGACAAGATCAGGGAGGCATTTATTCAGCTTAATTATACCCTATGGGGTATAATTAATCCCCCCCCATTCCTGCCCTCAGTGGCAGGCTCCCATCATAGAAGGGAAGGCAAATTGGTCACTTCACAGGCGAGTTAAATGCCTCCCCATTTTTTCTCCCTTCTCTGGCTGGCCTGCAGCCACGGGCCACCTAGGGAAGGGAGACAAGATTAGGGACGCATCTTTAAATGCCTCCCCACGCCCTCCCCAGCCCGCCCCCCACAGCAAGCAGGCTGGGAAAGGCTGGAGGAATCGGGGAGGCATTTAAAGATGTGGCACGCAGGCTGAGGAAGGCTGGATTGGGGGAGGATTTTGTTTCCCTTCACCTTCCCCAGCCTGCCTGCTGCAGCAGGCAGGCTGGGGAAGGCAGGAAGGATTGGGGAGGCATCTTTAAATGCCTTCCCACTGCAGCAGGCCGCCTGGGGAAGGGAATCAGAGCAGGTCAGTTTCACTCCCTTCCACTTCAAAGCAGAGGAGAGTGAAACTGACCTGCTCTCCCTCCTCTTCACTTCCCCAGCTGGCCTGGGGGTGCCCGATAGAAGTCAAATACATTCAGCTTCTATATGACAGTACTTTTTCAGGAAGCTGAATCAGATCAGAGAATCTGATTTGGCTTCTAGGGAGCCCAAATAATGCCACCATATAGACATTATATGGGGTTTTTTTTTTCAGCTCGGCCAAACCAAATGCCTGCGTCTCCCACAGAAAACATACAAAAGGGGGTATTATGTTATCAAACAATCAGGGAGCCCATGCTGGGGACTCCTAGCCAATCAGGGTTCCCAGGTGCCTGGACCTGAGCATTTGGAAAACTTGTGCCTTGCCAAACTTGTATTTGGGAAACTTGTGCCAAGCCAAATGCACACCCCTAAACATTATGCCTGTGTCTCCCACAGAAAACATACAAAAAGGGGGTATTATGTTATCAAACAATCAGGGAGCCCATGCTGGGAACACCTAGCCAATCAGGGTTCCCAGGTATGTGGACCTGAGTATTTGGGAAACTCGTGCTTTGTAGATGTTTACAGCATGGTGCAGTGGTGTGGTTGCTGGATTTGTATGAAGGGTGAGTGGATAAGGATAAAAGCACCACTACACACCTGTGGCTGATGCATGGAGAAATCCTTCTTACTGCTCGGGTGGATGCTACAGATAACGGAACTACCTGAACAGTGACACCCATCCTGAGGTAGTTCAGGTGTCTATGCAGGCTCTGTTGGTCTGTAGAGATGGACCACCTTTCACACCAGCCACTCTGATCTGCAGACATTAGCAGTTAGCTACCCTAGGCCCATGTAGAGTTGCCAGGTCCCCTCCTACCACCAGCAGGGCATGGGGGGCATTGGGTTGCCAGATCCAGATTGGAAACCCCCTGGAGATTTGGGGATGGAGCATCAGGGGGACAGGGACCTCAGTGGGGTACAGTGCCATAGAGTCCACCCTCCAAAGCATCCATTTTTCTCCAAGAGAACTGATCTCTGTAATCTGGAGGTGAGCTGTAATTCTGGGGGTTCTCCAGGTCCCACCTGGAGGATGGCATCCGTAGGCTCATGTGACCTGATGAACAAGTGGCACACGAAGGTAGGTTATTGCTTGGTCTCTCTTCACACATATACAGTGACACAAGAGCTTGGCAGGTATTTCGCTGGTGAAGTCTGCCCAAAAGTTGCCTGCATAGACCCTACTTCATGAATTACAGGCAAATTGTAAAGGGGAGGCAGAGAAAATGTGCCTTGAGCTAGGAGGGGGAAATTAGTAAGTGAAGTTCCCCCACCACCACCACTTAGATCCACAGCTGGAAAAACAGTCTTTATCCGATGTCTGCACGGCAGGCCTCCATTAAGGCGCAGAAGTACCAATAGAAAAGTGGCAACCCTATCAACGGCATAGAAATAGGACAAGGTTCGTTCTTGGACTAGGATCTGGGAGACCTGGGTTCGAGTCCTCACCCAGCCATGGAAGCTTGCTGGGTGTCTTTGGGCTGATCACTCCGCCTCGATCTGACCTACCTCACAGGGCGCCTGTGACGTCAGCCACTCTGGGTGCTCCTTAGGGACAAAGGTGGGAAGTGTGTGGGGAGAAATGAAGGAAATGTTTCCTTCTAACCAGTGTTCCTTCTAAGCTGAGTTAGTGTGAGCTAGCTCACATTTTTTTAGCCTCCAGCTCACAGATTTCTGTCTTAGCTCAGGAAGGATGGCTCCAGAGCAAACTAATTTATGCGGTTGCCAAATTGCTCACTCACAACTTTAATGCCAGTAGCTCACAAAGTAGAATTTTTGCTCACAAGACTCCATAGTTTAGAGCAGGGGTGTCGAACTTATTTGTTATGAGGGCTGGATCTGACATAAATGAGACTTTGTCGGGCCGGGCCATGTGTGTCATAAAATTTTACGCCAGGTAGCGGAGATATAAACTTTATAAAGGACACAAGCACAAAGATTTTTTTTTACTTACAATTAAAACATGCTTAAAACATTAGCTCTGTAAGCTGCAAACTTACTTTTGATTTATTGACATTCGCCACAGAAATCTCATGCTCAGAGTTCTGAGTCTGGGACCCAGGTTAAAACATGAAATGGTTGAGTGATTAAGAGAGTCTGGCGAAGCAAGCTATGATGCAGCCGCAGCAGCAGCAGAACTGGAAGCAGGAAGAAGAGATTGGATT
>NW_015167183.1:33742-34745 GCF_001447785.1 Gekko japonicus
CCCAAGGTCATCCAGCCAGGTCAAGTGGAGGAGTGGGGAATCAAAACCCGGTTCTCCCAGATTAGAGTCTGCGCACTTAACCACTACACTACACCAGACCACTACAGCAAACTGGCCAGTTCCACTGCGGCCTTGATGGAAGCCCTCCGGGGGGCCTGATCTGGCCCCCGGGCTGCATGTTTGACACCCCTGGCTTAGAGGGAGTATTGCTTACATCCTCTCCATGTTGCTCTGGATCCTGCAGGTAGGATAGGAGTTTATAGTGGGGGTTAGAGACAGCCCCACTAAACCTGACCTGGACAGCCCAGGATAGCTAAGGAGGCTCGGCCCCTGGCTGGTATTTAGATGGGAGACCCCCACGGAAGCCCAGGATTGCTCCGCAGAGCCAGGCAATGGCAAACCACCTCTGAACACCTCTCGTCCGGGAAACCCAACCGGGTCGCCGTAAGTCATCTGTGACTTGATGGCAAATAAAGCCGCCAAAACATCTGCAGTTAACCACAGATACGTTTGTCCTATGATTTTCACAGAGCTGTAAAAGGGACTCCTGGGATCCCCCGACAAACGCAAGAACAACCCTCTAGCCACGCGCCCCCCACCTTCTGCTCCGGTCTTCGCTTTATACTTTAAGCACAAAGGGCTGGACGGGAGCCAAGCGATCCTGCAGCAACTTCCGTTGCGCCGTTCGCCATCAACGCGGGCTCTTTCCTTTAGCTCAGTGGCTCCGTATTGTTCTGGCAAAAAGAGCAAATATTGATCAGAAAGGGAGGAGGCGGAGGGGAGAAATTTACAGTCTGGCATCTCCTTGCAGCTTTTCGAGGGCTTCGAGCTGAGCCAGACAGCTTCTCCCGCCGTCTGCACGGATTTGTATGCCACAGTCCAGATGTTGGCTTTGCGTCCCGCCAGGGGTTGCCAATCTCCAGGTGGGGGCTAGAGACCTCCCAGGAGGACGATCGATCCCCAGATGAAAGAGATAATTTCCCCTAGAGGAAATGGTCACATT
>NW_015167183.1:34909-35775 GCF_001447785.1 Gekko japonicus
GTGGCTCCGTATTGTTCTGGCAAAAAGAGCAGATATTGATCAGAAAGGGAGGAGGCGGAGGGGAGAAATTTACAATCTGGCATCTCCTTGCAGCTTTCCGAGGGCTTCGAGCTGGCCCAGACAGCTTCTCCCGCCTTCTACACGGATTTGTATGCCATAGTCCAGATGGTGGCTTTGGGTCCTGCCAGGGGTTGCCAATCTCCAGGTGGGGGCTGGAGACCTCCCAGGAGGACGATCGATCCCCAGATGAAAGAGATCATTTCCCCTAGAGGAAATGGTCACATTGGAGAGTGGTGTGTGTGTGTGTGTGTGTGTGTGTGGGTGGGTGGGTGGCATTATACCTAGGGTTGCCAACCTCCAGGTGGAGCCTGGAGTTCTTCTAAAATTACAGCTGATGTCCAGACTACAGAGATCAGGGGGGGCCCCTGCAGAAAACAGCTGCTTTGGTGGATGGACTTTATGGCAAATCCTGCCCTTGCCAAGTTCAACCCCCTAATCTCCAGGAATTTTCCAACCCAGAGTTGGCAACCCTAATGATAACCCGCTGAAGTCCTTCCCTTGCCTAAACCCCACCTTTCCCGGGCGCCACACTCCAAATCTGTAGGGATTTTCCAGGCTGTAGCTGGCAACCCCCAGAAGAAGAAGAGAAGAAAAGATTGGATTTATACCCCGCCCTTCACTCGGAGTCTCAGAGCGGTTTACAAACTCCTTTCCCTTCCCCTCCCCACAACAGACACCCTGTGAGGTGGGTGGGGCTGAGAGAGCTCTGACAGAAACTGCTCTTTTTCAAGGACAGCTCTTATCAGAACTATGGCTTGCCCAAGGTCATCCAGCAGCTGCAAGTGGAGGAGTGGGGAATCAAACCC